>NW_024424119.1:721344-746667 GCF_017311325.1 Ursus maritimus
AAAAAAAAAAAAAAAAAAAAGCTTATGCTCTACAGACTGAGGCAGCCAGGTGCCCCTGATTTTTAAACTTTTAGAAATGGGTGAGATTTATCAAATACTTTTTGTTTTGAGAGAGAGAGAGTGTGCCATGGTGTGGGGCGTTGTAGGGGGTGATAGAATCTTAAGCAGGCTTCACACTCAGTGAGGGGAGCCTGACCAGGGCTTAATCTCACCACCCGGAGATCATGACCTGAGCCAAAGTCAGGAGTCAGACGCTTAACTGACTGAGCCACCCAGGCGCCCTTCAAATACTGTTTAGATTTATATTGGAGTCATTATTTCCTTTGCTTATAAATGTGAGATGTTGGGTTATTCTTGGTAAAACGAGGCTTACATGTTTGGAGGACAGAAGGAAAGTGATTTAATTCTATGCGAAGTGTTACTTGCTTTTTAGCCAAGATATCCAGGCATAAAGAGAGTCTGATTCTAGTAGGTCATTTTCACTTAGAGAAAGCAAGAAACAGCAAACAGTTGTTGATAATAATCTAATTATTCTCTGGTGAGAGGATACAGCTGGTTAGGGATAACTCAAGTGAGCTCTAGTTCCTGGGTGGGCAGGAGACAAAGTACTAGATATAGGTGAAGGAAAAAGCCACCTAAGGGTACATGGAAGTTCTTTTGCACATCCGTTGACTGGATTGGAAATGTGTATTGGGCTTCACTGTGAGACTTTTAATATGTATGTCCTGTTTATCAATTTAAAAAAAATTATTGAAGTGATTGTGTCCTGTGAGACTCAGTAAATGTATGCAAATCAAGTACACTTGTCAGCTCTTCTTTCAGTGTAACTTTTATATGAAATAGTCACCAGTTGATAGTTCTCAAACCGCCAAAAAAAAAAAAAAAAAGACAAAAATAATATTCAGTAGGTTATCCCACTATTGGCAGGATCTTACATGCCTGGGTGAGATGATCGTGACCTTGCTGCTAGTGATTACTCTGGATGTTTATGTAGTATTGCCATGGGCAGATTTTATGCCTATTCTCTTCAGATAAACCAGGAATACATTTATTAAGCCAGAAAAATCAGGAGTTGGCCAATGACGACTTTTAAATAAATGCATTTATTATATATGTGTTGTACATTTTTATCCCAATACCTTCCCATCCTTACCTACCTCTTGCTACTCTCTCAGGCAAAGTGCTTCAGCTATAGTATGACCTCTGTACTATTTAAACACACTCAACCTGTTCCTCCTTCTAGGCCATTATACCTGTACGACCTCTCTGACTAGAAAATTCTCTTCTCTATACCTTGATGTGGCTCACTCATTCCTGTAAGTCTCTGAAAAATCCTAGTCCTCAGAGAAGCCTTCCCTGGCTACCCTAAGAGAGCCACTCTTTACTTATGCTTTAATTTGCTTTGTTTGTTCAGTTATTACTATCTGAAATTGATTTTTTTTTTTTTGCCTGCTCTCCTAAAGGAAGATAAAGTTCCATGAAAGTAGAAACTTTGCCTTTTTCTCACCTCTACCCAGATGAGTATCTAGCACATTGTAGGAACTCAGAATATCTGTAGTGCCTCTTAAAGGGATCATGGAGATACCAGGGAAATTATCAGTCATTAACAAACTAGTTTGTCATGGGGAAGGGAGGTTGGTATTAAAGTTTGAGTTCTTTCCATATCTCTCCTACATGGTACATTCTTTCAGTGTGTTTTGTAATACTTGTTGATAATTCACTTTTATAATGTTTGTAAATAAGTTTCAAGATATAACTTTGAAATGGGATCTTTGATTTAATTTTGACCTGAAATTCTTGTACATTCTGCTTTTTTACTGACCAAAAAAAAGAAGACATAAAAAGTACACTCTCGTACTACCAAAATAACTGAATTAGCCTTGTAACTATTTAAAAAACTACTTATCCTTCTAGTTTAAAAGATACACTTGGGTAAAATGGAACCAGTAATGGCTTTTGATGAGTATAGGAGTACCCGTTTGATCATCTTTGCTTAAGATGGCTCTATCTTTTTTTTTTTTTTTTTTTTATTTTAGAGAGAACACACATGACAGCACAGGGAGGGGCAGAGGGAGAGAGAAACTTTAGCAGACTCCTCACTGAGCTCAGCCTGATGTGGGGCTTGATCTCAAGACCCTGAGATCATGACCTGAGATGAAACCAAGGGTCGACTTCACCGACTACACCACCCAGAGGCCCCAAGATGGCTCTATCTTTTATAATTTAGTCCCAATTCGAGTAAACATTGGCATCAGGAAAATATAGGATGTTTTTAGACTGAGGCAAAATACCATAGAAGATAATCCTAGGAAAATAAGTATGTTGATTCTTCAGAGTATTAGATACTACAGAGTATTAGTGCTTTTATTTTTTTTTTTTTAGCTTAAAAAATATTGAGGTTTTGTAACAGCAAAAGATTGAATAAATAATATGTGTTCATATACTGGAATTACTACCCAGCTTTTTTGAAAAAAGATCTGTATGTAATGACTTTGAGACAAGCTGTCCATGATTTTTTTTTTCTTTCAAGTTTTTATTTAAATCCCAGTTTGTTAACATATGTCTATGATTGTTTTAAAGGGAAAAACAGTGATATCTGGAATGTGAGATTTAATGGGAACGTTCACTTTTTAATGCCATATATTTTGATTTTGCACTTTTCCAGTCCAGTTCTAAGATTTAAAACTAATGTGTATATCTTAATGGAATGGAGTTTCTTCAGTTTTATATATTTACTTATGGTTACCATCACTTTGTTTTTAATACAAAATGTGTTATAGTGACAAAGACATTTTTCTGTACTTACTTAGAATTTTATTAATATTTTATGAAATGCTAACCTTTTTTCTTTCCCTTGGGTACCATTCTAGAATTTTCTGAAAAAATTGGAACAATCTTTTATGTGTGTCTGCTGCCAGGAGCTAGTTTACCAGCCTGTGACAACAGATTGCCTCCATAATGTCTGTAAAGTAAGTAGATTGCTTTCTCATTTACCCTTGTTTAGGACAAAAGGGTACACTAACCTCCAAACATGTTTTTAGCATGTAAAGCATTTTTCCATGCAGCAGAACAGTTGTGGAACCTTGTCAGTTAAGAAACATTTCATTACATTTTGTCAGTAATGCATGTTTCAATTCTACAGTAATAGCACATATGTATCATGTTTGGAGTTACTGAGGAGAGTTGCAGTGGAGAGGAAAGTAAGGTGGTGTTGCTGTTCTCTATGTTAGAGCTTATGTACGTTTCATATATTATAGTGCAAACTGAATTCCGTCTACACAATGGAATCTAAAACAGATTCTGTTTGGCAGCATGCCCAGAGGAGTTGAATATTGTATTATTAGTGTGGTGTAAAGGGAAAAATTGAGTTTTAGTCAAACCAAGGTTGGAATCCTGCTCTACTGCTCAGTGGTTGTGTGCCCTGACCTAACTTCTGAACTTTAGTTTTGTAAAGTTTCTTTTGTAAAATGGAAGTAAACCTTCTGCATATGTGTTTGTGCCTGACCTATATATTTCTGGAAGACACATTCTACATTTAAGTGATTTGATGAAGTATATAACTTAGTTCTAAGCAGGGGAATCCTAAATTTTTTTTTAGGTGTTCTGTCATGAAAGAACAGGATTAAAATCCAACATAGAAGATGAGGCTAGTGGAAACTCTACATAAATTCTAACACTCTCATTTTATTGGATGAGGAAATTAAAGGACACAAAATTTAAAGTCATTTACCTTAAGTCTCACAATATGTGCTAGAAGTGGAACTTAAAGCCATGTCTGTAGACTAGTTTTCATAGTGCAGATTCAAGCCTTAACAGTTGTTGTTCATCCTAAATTTCTGGTTCCTATTTAAAAGTGTAAGTCATTGACTTTTCTACACGCTGTTACTCTTATGAAATTGGGTATGTTTTTGTTTTTGTTGTTTTTTGGTTTTGCCTTAGGATTGCTTACAGCGCTCCTTTAAGGCTCAAGTTTTCTCCTGTCCTGCTTGCCGGCATGATCTTGGCCAGAATTATCTCATGATTCCCAATGAGATTCTGCAGACTCTACTTGACCTTTTCTTCCCTGGCTACAGCAAAGGACGATGATTTGTCTACTTTACTGTGTTGCTCTTGATGGCTTTTTGGACAATAATGGTTGGGGGGGAGGGGGCGGGGAGGGTGGAAGCGCAATGGTGGACCATATCTCTCATGTTCTGAAGCAGCTAATCCTCTTTCCTACATAGCCATTATCTTGTGTGTGTAGTAAGAGGCCCATTTCTCAACTGTCTTTTAAATATCAAAAGGTAGTTCCTGTCAGTAACAACTAGTTTTAAATGAGTAAAAAGTCAAAGCCTCAGCTCTAGTTGATATCCAAGTTATGATTTATTTTGCAACTACCTCAGGACAGAAAAGACTTATGGGGATTTTTTAAATCATTGAGTAATTAGTTAAATGAAATTTTAGCTACGCACTGCCTCCCAAATATTAGTTGTGCCTGGTTTGTGTAATTTGATTTTACAGAGGAAATGACACTCAAGATCTTTGGAACGCAGCTTCTGTATTGTGCATAATACATTTTTAATGTCTTCTTCCATTACAATGTGTTTTGCAAGGACAGGTTCATTTTTTAGCCCATTTTGTGAGCTCCATTGTGCTTTTTTCTGGTGTTTTATGCAAGTTGACTACTAATGACTAATAAGAACAATATGAATGCATTGTTGCTGCATTAGTGTAATGTGGTGTGGTTTTGCACTTAAAAGAGGTATTCAGATGCTCTAGTTGTAAATGTTCATGAAAGCCTCTTCTGTACTAGTCAAACTGCTTTTAGTGAGTCTCACCAGTGGTTTTACATCTGCAGAGCATTGAGGGCTGGGCTGACTTTTGAGAGGACTGAAATTGCTTCATATTGTGATCCTAAATTTTATATTCACTATATTCCCTAAAGTATACCTTAATAAATATTTTATGACCAGAAAAATAGTTCATCTTGCTTCACTTTTTTACATTTGTCTGGCTTATAGTACGTATTTTTACGAATTAATCACTTCCAGAATATTTCATTATATATTTTAAAACAGACGTTTTCTAGAATTCTCTACTCTTGATTTTTGGCAATAAGAGCTAGTTTGAAATCTTAGACACTAAGACAAGTTTCGCCCTGGGTTTGATTTTTTTTTTCACTTTTACTAAATTAGAAAAATTTCCAAAATAAGTACCTAGTGACTGTTCTTTTATTTATTATCTATTACAACTTCAGTCTCGCATTCGGTTTTAGCATTATCAGTGCTCCTTATTTCACAGCCATGAGAAAACATCTTTCTAGTCTCCGAAAGTATATTGTTATATTTTCATCAGAGTAAAGATTTAATATCAGTTTTCCTGCTTCAGAATTCAGAGCTACATATATAGCGCCAATATTTATTGAATATTGCTTTGCACTAGTCACTTGTACGTGTTTATGTGTGTTCATTCAGTCCTGACAACCCTTAGAGGCAGGTACAATTATCCCCATCTTACGGATGAACATCAGAGGTACAGAAAGGTTAAGAAACTTGCCAAAGTTCATACATCAAGGAAGTGGCACAGCTGAGCCCACAGACACTGGCGGTCTTTACTTCTGGACTATATAAGCTCTCACATTTGAATATAAGCCAAACTAGTTGGGGTGCTTTTCCTGCTTTCAATTAAATTCAGAATCAGGTCCTAGGGAACACTTAGAGCATAGTGATTGGGAGCTGTTTTTACTTAGGGCTAGTTATGGACATTGGAATCATTTTCATTTTGAAGAATCACATAGGACCTTTTTATATTGAAATGAATCATTAAATTGCATCATCTAGTGTTGTATTTCCTTTGGCACTGGCCCTCTCTCTGTGTGAAGGGTGGGGAACAAACATCTCCCAGTTTCAGCTACTTGAACTGGTTTAGTTCTGTTTTTATTAGCAAAATAAGTGATTCCCACAGTTAGGCTATGTTTTGTCTTAACTTTGCTATAGTATTATGGACTAGGAAAGAAAGTAGATTCTAGCTTAATATGTTCAGGAGCCAAGAATGGCCCAAAACTAAGCAATTCTATGTTGCTTTTAAACTTTTTCAAAAGACCTCAGATTTTTTTACATAAATAGTTTAGTTTGATATAGAAGATGCAGACGTTTAGGAAATAACGACAATACCTTTGCCACACATGTAAAAAAATAAAATAAAAACCCCGAAAAACATTAATAGTTGTTATATCATCAAATATGTAGTAAATGTTCAAATCTCCATTGTCTAAAATGTCACATATAGATATTTTAGGTTTATGTCAGAATCCAGATAGGGACCTTACATTGTTATTAATTGCTATCACTTACCTGTCTTTTAATCTGTATCTATCCCTTTAATTTTCCTTTACTTTTTGCAATTTGTATGTTTAAATTATTCTGGAGCCTGACAGAGTAAGATTTTGCCGACTATAACCATGTGGTATGGTCTAACCTGTTACTCTTTATTCTGTGTAAATTGGTAACTGGAATTCAAGCATGACCAGATTCAGGTTTGATCCACCCCCCACACACACACACCCCACTCACCCCCCAGCCAAGACTTCTTCATAGGTGGTATGGTTATCCCTTTAGGTGGTATATAGTATCTGGTTGTCTCTTAGGCTCAACTTTTGAAAGAATAGCTTCTCACTGGATTCTGTTACATGTAGTTGGTTACAGTGATTGCTGTTAAGTACTCAGGCACTTTCATATGGGTAGGATTTTTTTCTAACTAGGAAAAAAAAAAAAAACTAAGCAGGGCCTCTAGTTGTAGAACTCATTTCTAAATAATACCATTCATTCAACGAATATGTGCATGCTAGTATGTTTAAGAGTATTAGGTAAACTTTGGGGAGCTGGCTATCTAAAACATCCTAAGTTCTCTCATAAGCTTGTTATGACAGTTTGGCTAACAGAAGGGGGACTTGCCTCTGTAACTTAAAGCTTTGGGTTTTAGTATAGAGCCTACATATGAACTGGATAGAGATCTGCTCTAACTTGCCCACTGTGTACTACTTCTTTTCTGTTTATTAGGGACCAAACCTTTTCCCATTCTTCAGAACACCCTGAAATACAGAGCTCATGACTGTACCTCATTTTAAGGAATTAAGCTTGATGATCCACTCATCACCAGCTTACACTGGGAAGAGTTTTCTGTGCTTTTGTACTGATACTGACTGGTCCACACACCAGACGTTCGAGTCCCTGAAGGAACTGATTATTTAATAACCTGGATTAATCAGTACAAAGAAAAAAATTCAAACACCAAACAAAACATCAAGAACTAGCTAGAGGGACCAGGCAGGCAGACCAATTACAACTATTAAAAAGTGAATGAAAGAATGAATTTTACACTATATCCTCAAGTATAAAACTGCATTACATTGCTAGAATAACAATAAGGTGCTGTGTGAAGAGTAGTTTGAGATTAAAATTCATGGAAGTAAATGATTGAAAACAAAATGCAACAGACAATGGACAAAATCTGAACGTATTACTGGGTATTCCATTATATATGGATACTCCACTGTTTGTTTATTCATCTGGTGATGGATATTTGAGTTTCCAGGATTTTGCTATTATAAATAGCTGCTATGAACCTCCATCTGTAAGTCTTTGGGAAATAGTTTGAAAGTTTCCTATAAAATGTGTTCTTACCATACAACCCATCAATTTCATTAGTATTTACTCAAAACAAATGAAGAGATGTTCTCAAATGGTTTATACCATTTAACACTCCTGCCAGTCATGTATGAGAGTTCTGGTTGCCCCACATTCTCACTAACACTTTTTGTCCTCTTCATTGTACCATTGTAACCATTCTGGAGGATGTGTAGTTTCTGTAGGACATAAGAGTGGATTGAATGTTTAGTGACCAGAATGACAGGTAGTCTATCAGTACTGTTCTTCTGGTATTTCTGGCTCTGGAGTGCATGTGTTAGGATTGTACATCTTAGCCTCCTTGTGGTTGGCTAGGGTCGTGTGACCAGTTAATCAGTGAGCTGTTTAGTAAATGCTGTGTGTCACTTCTGGGCAGAGTGTTTCATCGCCCTCCAGAGTTGTGGGGGGGTTTTTCCTCCCTTCCATGGAGATCAGTAGTACCCAGGCTTACTTACGATGGACAGGTAACCATGAGTGAGAAGTACATCTTTAACAACCTAAGGTTTTTGAGTTCACATGACCTAGCCTATCCCAATTGATAGAAGCATTCCTAAATTCCTCAGTTTCTCGGTAGACAAGGAATTGAATTTTTTAATTAGTGTTTTAATAATTTAGAACTAGAACATCCACTATGTTTAAACTAATTGTTTTCATCTCTTAAGTCAGTTGACTACAAGTTATTGATTGGTTGATGGTGTGGTAGGCAGCCTCTAAGATGGTCCCCAATGATCCCCAGCACCTCATCTTCATTCCCTATTGTAACCCCTTTGAGTGTGGGCTAGACTTTTTTTTTTTTTTTTGAGCTTTATTTTTTTTTTTTTTAAGATTTATTATTTATTTTAGAGCACTGGAGCAGGGGAGGTAGGGGGAGCCTTTTTTTTTTTTTTTTTTTTTTTTTAAGGTTTTATTTCTCAGAGTATGAGCACAAGCAGGGGGAGTAGCAGGCAGAGGGAGAAGCAGGCTCCCTGCCGAGGAAGGAGCCTGATGTTGGACTCAATCCCAGGATCCTGGGATCATGACCTGAGTCGAAGGCAGACATTGAACCAACTGTGCCACCCACACGTCCCAAGAGGGAGAGTCTTCAGCAGACTCGACGCTGAGCACAGAGCCCAGCGTGGGGCTCAGTCTCACGACCCTAAGATCATGACCTGAGCTGAAACCAAGAGTTGGACGCTTAACCGACTGCATCACCCAGGCACCCCTGGACTTATTCTTGTAATGAATAGGATGCAGCCAAAGTGATGGGATATCACTTCCAAAGTTAGGTTAAAACTAACGTGGCTTCCACTTTGGGTACCTTCTCTTATTCACTCAGAGAAGCTAACTCCTGTGTTTGGAGCTACGTTTTGGAGAGGCCCATGTGCCAAGAAACTCTTGTCTCCAACCAATAGCCAACAAGGTCCTAAAGCTGCTACAGGAGTGAGCTTGGAAGTGGATTCTCCCACAGTTGAGCCTTGAGTGACTTCAGCCACTCCTTCCAGTTGAGACACCCTGAACCAGAGGTGCCAGCTAAGCTGTTACTAGATTCCAGACCCACAGAAACTTCAATAAGGAATGTTGTTTTAATCACTAAACTTTGGGGTGATCTGTTATGTAGCAATACATGAGTAATACAGATAGGGTAGCCCTAAGTGTCAGTTTGCCCAGGACAAACCCAAGTTGTATTTGTTGTTCCAGAGTTGTTATGAATACAGTTCACTTTTCCTTTTGTAAAGTGCCCCAGCAATCCCTCTCAAAATAACACCAGCATTTTTCACAGAACTGGAACAAACAATTCTGTAATTTGTATAGAACCAGAAAAGACCCCAAATAACCAAAGTAATGTTGAAAAAGAAAACCAAATCTGGAGGCATCACAATTCTGGACTCCAAAAGCTATATTACAAAGCTTACTCATCAAGACAGAGTGGTACTGGCATAAAAACAGACACATAGATCAATGGGACAGAAAACCCAGAAATTGACCCTCAACAGTATGGTTAACTAATCTTCAACAAAGCAGGAAAGAATATCCAATGTAAAAAAGACAGTCTCTTCAACAAATGGTGTTAGGAAAATTGGGACAGCAACATGCAGAAGAATGATACTGGACCACTTTTTTTTTTTTTTTTTTTTTAAGATTTTATTTGGGGTGCCTGTGTGGCTTAGTTGGTTAACTGTCTGCCTTTAGCTCAGGTCTTAGGGTCCTGGGATTGAGCCTGACATTAGACTCCCTGCTCAATGGGGAGTCTGCTTCTCCCTCTTACTCTCTCTCCCTCCCCTCCACTTATGGGTGCATGCTTGCACTCTCTCTTTCAAAATCTTTTAAAAAAAGATTTTATTTATTTGCGAGAAGGCAGGGGGAGGGGCAGAGGGAGAGAGAGAATCTCAAGCAGATTCCCTGCTGAGCAGGAAACCCTATGTGGGACTTGATCCCAGGACCCTGAGAACATGACCTGAGCTGAAGTCAGACGCTTAACTGACTGAGCCACTCAGGCACCCCTGGACCACTTTCTTACACCATACACAAAAATAAATTGAAAATTGGTGGAAAACCTAAACGTGAGACAGGAATCCAAAATCCTACAGGAGAACACAGGCAGCAACCTCTTTGACCCTGGTTGCAGCAACTTCTTGGTAGACACATCTCCAGAGGCAAGGGAAACAAAAGCAAAAGTGAACTATTGGGACTTAATCAGGATAAAAAACTTTTGCACAGCAAAGGAAACAGTCAACAAAACCAAAAGACAACTGATAGAATGGGAGAAGATATTTGCAAATGTCTTATCAGATAAAGAGCTAATATCCAAGATCTCTACAGAACTTTTCAAACTCAACACCCCAAAAGAACAAATCCAGTCAAGAAACGGGCAAAAGACATGAACAGACATTTCTCCAAAGACATACAAATGGCTAACATATACATGAAAAACTCCATATCACTGGTTATCAGGAAAATGCAAATAAAAACTACAGTGAGCTATCACCTCGCACCTGTCAGAATGGCTAAAATCAGCACAAAAAACAACAGGTGCTGGTGAGGATGTAGAAAAAGGGGAACCCTCATGCACTCTTGGGAATGCAAACTGGTACAGCCACTCTGGAAAACAGTATGGAGGTTCCTCAAAGTTAAAAACTGAACTACCCTATAATCCAGCAATTGCACTGCTAGGGATTTATCCAAAGGCAACAGAAATAGCGATTCAAAGGGGCACATGCACCCCAATGTTTATAGCAGCAATGTCCACAATAGCCAAACATGGAAGGAACACGAATGAATGGATAAAGATGTATGTGTGCGTGCACGTGCACACACACACACACACACTATGGAATACTACTCAGCCGTCAAAAGGAATGAGATATTGTTATTTGCAACAGTGCAGATGGAACTAGAGGGTATTATGCTAAGCAAAATAAGTCAGAGAAAGACATATGATTTCACTCATGTGGAATTTAAGAAACCAAAAAGATGAACATAGGGGAAGGGAAGGGAAAATAAGATCAAAACAGAGAGGGAGACAAACCACAAGAGACCCTTAACTCTAGGAAACAAACAGGGTTGCTGGAGGGGAGTTGGGTGGGGAATGGGGTAATTGGGTGATGTGCATGAAGGAGGGCACTTGATGTAATGAGAACTGGGTGTTGTATGCAACTGATGAATCACTAAATACTACTCCTGAAACTAATAATACACTATATGTTAACTAGAATTTAAATAAAATCTAAAAATATATAAAGTGCCCCCGTTTAGGGGTCCCTGGGTGGCTCAGTGAGTTAGGCATCAGACTCTTGATTTCTGCTCGGATGATGATCTCAGGGTCGTGGGATCGAGCCCCACATTGGACTCCACACTCAGCAGGGAATCTGCTTGAGATTCTCTCCCTCTCCCTCTGCCCTTTCCCCCACTCATGCTTGCCAAACTCTCTCTCTAAACATAATATATATATATTTTTAGGATTTTATTTATTTGACAGAGAGTGCGCACAAGCAGGGGGAGCTGCAGGCAGAGGGAGAGGGAAAAGCAGACTCCCCACGGAGCAGGGAACCCAACGCAGGGCTCAATCCCAGGACCCTGAGATCATGACCTGAGCCAAAGGCAGATGCTCAACCAACTAAGCCAGCCAGGTGCCCCCAACTAAAATCTTTTTAAAAAATAAAGTGCCCCAGCTTAGGTAAGATCATCTTATTGATAGACTCAAGGTCTCTAATGACTGGTGTGGGATCAAGCTCCAAGTCAGGCTCCACACTCAGCATGGAATCTGCTTGTTTCCCTCTGCCTCTCTCTCTCTCTCTCAAATACATAAATCTTTAAAAAATATCTCTAGGGGTCCTGGGTGGCTCAGTCAGTTAAGCATCTGCCTTCAGCTCGGATCATGATCCCGGGGTCCTGGGATCGAGCCCCATGTTGGCTTCCTGCTCAGCAGGGAGGCTGCTTCTCCCTCTCCCTCTGCCTGCTGCTCCCCCTGCTTGTGCTCTTTCTCTCTTTCTCTCTCTCTGATATAAATAAAATCTTAAAAAAAAAATCTCTAATGACTAGAGTGCCTTGGTGGCTCAGTCAGTTGAGCGTTGGTCTCATTCTTAGCTCAGATCTTGATCTCACGGTCTCGAGTTTGAGCCCCACATGGGGCTCCACACTGTGCGTGAAGTCTACTTAAAAAATAAAAAAATAAAAAGATCTCTAATGACCTCAACCTGAATTCACTTTGTTTCTGAAAGTATTCTTTCCCTCATACCCAAGAAATTAACTCAATAGCATTCTTTCCTTGAGAAGATATAGGTATTTTTAAAAAATCTTTGGCGAATTGCCGTAGATGAGAAATGATACTGGCGGAAAGCATAGCAAATTTCGTTTGGAGGGCACTTGGGTGGCTCAGTAGGTTAAGAATCTGCTTTGGCTCGTGTCATGGTCCCAGGGTCCTGGGATCGAGTCGGGCTCCCAGCTCGGTGAAGAGCCTGTTTCTCCCTCTCCCTCTGCCGCTCCCCCTTGCTTGTGCTTGCTCTCTGCCTCTCTCAAATAAATAAAATCTTTAAAAAATAAAATTTCTGTTTGGGTCTTCTGTATATCTCTTGTTCAAATTCAGATTTTCCTGGTCTTGAGATGATGAGTAATTTTGCATTGTATCCTGGACATTTTGAGTATTATGAAACTCTTGTTCCTATTTAAATCTTCTATTTTATAATAAAGACAGTCAAAACGTTTTTGTTCAGAATGCGTATTCTGTCCTACTTACGTGGTTCATTGTCAATTTAATTTTCTAAGCTTTTGCATTGCTATTCTGGTCTGCATCCACTTGAGTGCTACCCAGAAGCCAATCTGAAACCTGGGCAATAGTCAACTCATAGTTCATTTTGCTGTGTTGATTATGGTTAATTTCGTGCATGGTCTGCTTGAGGAATCCCCGAAGACTTCATATACAAATTTAAAGGAACCCTTTCCCTAACTCCATTCTCTTTGTAATCCTCCCTCAATCTCCAGTGGAGATAGTTAAGGTGCTGCCTCTTTGTAGCTGCTCACTTAATGCCGGGCGGGGATGGTCTCCTCCCCATAGGCCTGACCATATCAGCGACGAGGGGGCTGGGTGTTCACCAGGAGTGGAACAGGTAAAACAAGGTAGGTTTTCCTATAGGTCACCCTTTTCCCATTCCTTTGACTTTGAGAGCAGGCTTGTTGGGGCACCAGCAGGGTAGCTGTGCCCATTGATGTTTTCAGGTTGTAGACTTCCCTTGCACCCAATGCCAAAAGAAGGTAAAAAGAAGACAAAAGAAGAACTCCAGGAAACTTACTGCCAGATCATTCCTCAAGTTCCAAAATGCCTAGCTAGGCTTTTTTTTTTTTTTTTTCATTTTTCCCCCTTTCAGAGTCTTTTTTGATTGTTGCTTTATGTATTTCATCCATGGTTTTTAGTTATATTTAGCAGCAGGGATAGAGTGGAATATACTTACTTCATCTTGTGTGAAACTTGAAGTCCCCCAAGTAGCCTTTCAAAAGCGGATTTTTTTATCTACTAAGAAACCAAAACACATTTAACATTAAAGGAACTCTATTTGAGAGGAAACTAACATTAAGCACTTATGTATCAGACACTATACTAAGTAATAAAACTGGCCAAGAAACCAACCAAGAAGATAATTTCCTTTTATTATAAAACACACTTGAGCCAGGGGAAGGAAAATAACATCTATGCCATGTTCTATGCCTGTTGGGGTTTTGGTTTTTTTGTTGTTTTTTTTTTTTAATTTATTTACTAGAGAACTCGAGTAGGGGGAGGGGCAGAGGGAGAGAAGCAGATTTCCTGCTGAGCGCAGAGCCCAAACTCCAACCAGGTGCTGAATCTCATGAACCTGAGATCATACCTGAGCCAAAACCAAGAGCCAGATGCTTAACCAACTAAGCAACCCAGGCACCCCTGCCTGCTTGTTTTCAAAATATGAAAAATTCCAAAGAAATTGTAACAAACACCTTGCATATAGACTACTCAATATCAATCAATGTTAACATATTTGTTTTTTAAAAAGGAACAAAAGGGGCGCCTGGGGGGCTCAGTCATTAAGCATCTGCCATGTGCCTTCGGCTGGGGTCATGGTCCCAGCATTCTGGGATCAGGCCCGCATCGGGCTCCCTGTTCAGTGGGAAGCCTGCTTCTCCCTCTCCCACTCTCCCTCCTTGTGCTCCCTCTCTCACTGCCTCTCTGTCAAATAAATAAATAAAATCTTAAAAAAAAAAAAGGAGCAAAATACTACAAATGAAGTGGACAACTTTCATTTGTCGTCCTGCCCATATTCCCCTCCCCCACCCCAGGAAATTATCCTGACTTTAGTGGTGCCTTCTCAGTTTACTTGTTGTTATGTATGCATAAAATATAGTATTTCAAGTGTTAAGTTTTATGTACTGTAAGTTTATGTAATGTAAGTTTTATGTAAATGGTATTCTGCAATTTGCTTTTTTCAACAACTTTATGCTTT
The DNA here is from genome assembly GCF_017311325.1 of Ursus maritimus. Lineage (NCBI taxonomy): Eukaryota > Metazoa > Chordata > Mammalia > Carnivora > Ursidae > Ursus > Ursus maritimus. The sequence continues at coordinate 735,953 of NW_024424119.1, forward strand.
AGGTTAGTTTTTTGTTTTAAAAAAGGTAAATGTATTATGATACTGAAATATTTAGACTTACTCCTGTCATTGCGTTTTGTTTTCTATTTATCTTTATTATGAAGAGGGCAGGTATAAGGCCTTTCTTACCTTTCTTTCTTGTCCTTACCTTTAAAGAGGGTTTGAACCTGCGCTCTTCCCCTTGCACTGGACCAAGAGTTATTCACATATTAAATCAGTTATTTTTTACTCGCATTTTTTTATAATTTTATTTTTTATTTGAGAGAGAGCAGGGGGAGGGGGAGAGGGAGAGGGAGACAAGCAGACTCCCCGCTGAGCAGGGAGCCAAAGCAGGGCTCCATCCCAGGATCCTGAGAATACGACTTGAGCTGAACAAGAGTCAGGTATGTAACCAACTGAGCCACCCGGCTGCCCCAATTTTGTACTCATTCTTAAGTTTTTAACATACCTATACTTTAGAGCATATAAATATTTATAAAAATGGCCATCGTCTCTGTTTTTTTCCTGAATAAGTATCTCACCCTATTTTTATTACCCTTCAAATACCTTTTCTATTTTCCATTTGTTTATTATTTTAGTTAGAACTCTTTAAAACCTGAGTTGTTCTTTAAAATGTGTGACTTACTGATGTCCTGACGAGTTTTGTCTGTTTCTTTGCTCACTATTTCTTGTTGAATACTTAAAGATCTTTTTGTTCCATAGGCCTTTCAGTGAATGTCTATTTTCAGTAAATTTTCTCAATCTTCGCATGTCCGAAAATGTCTTTATTTTTCACACTGTTAGAGAGAAACATTGGTTTGGTTTAGGTCTAGGTTATAGTCACCTCTCTTCAGCATCTTAGAGACATTCACTGTGTTCTGACACCGTGGTTGCTGAACAGTTGGATGTCAATTTGTCATCTCCTTGAAGGACGTGGTTACTTCAGTAGCTTCTGAGTTTCACTGAAATCCATCTAGGTGTGGATTCGTTCTTATTTGCTTGTGTTGGGACTTACTATATACCTTTAAATTGGGAATGCATGTCTTCATTCTGACAGCTTTTTACTTTCTCCTAAAAACATTGCGCTTTTCCTGTTTCCTCTGTCTCCTGGAGTGATCTGCTTTACCTTCACATCTCTTACATTTTTCATCTCTTTACCCACTCTGTGCTATATTCTACGTGATTCCTCATATCTTTCTTATAATTCACTGAATTTTCTTTTATAGTCTAGCCTATTTTTTTTTTGGGTTTTGTTTTGTTTTTTAAAGATTTTATTTATTTGACAGAGAGAGAGCACACACACACACACAAGCAGAGGGAGCAGGAGAGGGAGAGGGAGAAGCAGGCTCCACACTGAGCAGGGAGCCTGACATGGGGCTTGATCCCGGGACCCTGAGATCATGACCTGAAGCTGAAGGGAGACACTTAACCGACGGAGCCACCCAGGCACCCCAGCCTACTATTTAACTATCTAAATAAGTTATATTTTATTTTAAGAACAATTTTCTTCTAGTTTTGTTTTCATATTTATCTATTCTTGTTTCATAATCTCCTGTTCTCATTTATGGATTTTAGTCCTTCTGTTTTCTCTTTGTGCATTTAAAACATATTTATTTCAAAGTTGTTTTCTTTCTGTCATTTCTGGTTCCTGAAGTAAGAATTCTGCCATTTGTTGGTGCTTAATGTTGAATTTCATTCTGTTTTGTAAATTTGTGAGCTCATCTTCTCTGGCATTTTCTTCTCAGATAGTTTTCCTTATGGCTTATTTCTGTATGCAGTCACTTCCTTTGGAGAAATTTTTAGATTGTTTCTTCTGGGGCCCTTATAGGTTTCCTGAAACTGAACTAGTTGTTATGTGAATTTTATTGGATCTTTGTTTTCACCCATGGCCTCGGAGGGAAAGCTTGTTTCCTGCTATGACCTTGGGCTGGTAGATACTGATATTTCAGTTCTGGTATTGGAACAGGGCTTTCCCAGTCCTGAATATGCCTCATTTCTGCTCCTTACTATCTATTATAAATGCAGCCTTGATTCCTAACTTTCATTCCCTGGCATCACTGAAACCCCAATCCTAAGACACACATCTAGTCTAGCCTCCTCCATGGCCCAGGTGGATTCAGGTCCTATGGGTTCTCTCTTCATTTCTGCCACCTCAAGGTTTCCTTTTCTTCCTCAATAACCAGTTCTTATTTTACTGTTTCTTGTTTGTTTTTTTTTTAATTGGGGGGAAGAAGAGTATTTTCCCAACATGTCCATTTGCAGCAGGGATGGCAACAGTTCCCACATGTGTGGAGTCTGTGTCCAAAAAGAAGAGTGCTGTCAGCATTTTTTATACATTATTTGGCTTCTCATACACACTTTGTGAGGTAAATGGCATTTTGTCCATTTTACAGACAAGGTAAAGTGATTTCAGAGAGTTACTCACCCTAAGTCACAGGTAGTCGGCAGCAGATAGAATTTAAACTCAAGGCTCTGTGTTACTTTCTACTACTTTTTCTGCTTCACTGTGTTGTTTATTTATTACAGTATTTACTTTTAATTTATACCACATCCTTTTGCCCTTTGAAAACCAGGTTCGGACACTATCTTAAAGAGAACTCATGTGCAACCTGACTGAATTTCATCTAAAAATATCCAAATGGTTATTGCCTAGTGCATATTTCTTCTAGAGCCTCTTCTCATTTTCATACTATAAAAACCCTGGATTTCATTCTTAAAGGCAACTAGTTTCTGGGAAATACTGCAATTGTCTTAAGAACTGCACTGAGCCTTTTTAACTGTGACACCTTTTAGCATCTCCTCCCAGAACTACCTCATGCTTAGGAGCATTAGACTTCAGATTCACAGCAATTTTCTGAATGGCAGGTACTGTCCTAGGCTAAAGCCTGTCTTTTTGACAAAGTACAGAAATAGTGCTAACCCTCCACAATCCACCACCTCCCTCCCAGCATGGCTGGTACCACATACTATACTCACTCCTTTGCTATTTGCAAGTTTATTTAACAGCCTACCCAGCTGTCTCTTTCCATGGAAAGTATTTTCCTCATTGTCTCTTGGAATGCATTTGAAGCAGCTTCTTTGAACCAATAAAAACATCTAGTTCTTCTATTCTGGGAACTTTAATATTCCTCTGTAGTTCATGTTGGATAGAATGTTGAACATAAGCAAGTTATTTTTTTCTTTCCATTCTTTATGCCCAGACTTTAAAGAAAGGATCTGTTTGCATCTAATTCTACTTTGGCTGCTCCTACTGCAGCAAGTAGCAGTTTTGGATCAAGTTCCCAGTGGTAGCACTGTTGGGGGGAAAGTCTGCATATTTTTAGGATGACTGACATTGCTCCTGGTGCTGTTGGATTACAGCACCTTTTTTCTGGAAATTTATAACTTTGGCTGTTACTTAAAGCACTTAAATCTTCAGAATCTCACCAAGTTGGTTTTTTTTTCTTCAAATAATCTTCAGAGGTGCTATTGTAGATATGCCACTGAATGATAACACTTTTATTGGTAAGGTTAAAGCACAGTGCAACAAACAGATCAAAAGCACACTGGTTCTGAAAACCGTAGGCCTCAATAAGAGAGGTCCAGACACCCAGAGTCAGATAGGGCCAGTAAAAAATTTTGTACTTGATTTTTTTCAACCCTCCATCAATTCTGTTGAATTTAGAAGAAATTACAGGCAATCTCCAACTTGCATTTTAGAAGTTAATTTGTAAAAGAATGATGGCAATGATCTTTGACTTGATGTAGGTTGAAAATGCAATAATCTCACTTGTATGAATTTGTACAAATACTACCTATAGGAGCAATGATACAGAGGAAAAGGGTAGCTTCCCAGGTTAGCGTATAAAAGCCTATTAAACCATAATTTAGCAACACAGCTTTTATAGAAAATGTATCCCTTGCCAGTCCCAGGCACCAGAGTACATCCCCTGTCCCAAAATGACTACATTTTTCCAAATTTTGGGATGGGGGATCTGAGAGCACAGATTGTACCTTCTTTAATATCAGAGAATTATCTCCATCCCCAGTGAGTTGTATGTATGAGAGGTGGGGAGGAGTTATGGGGAAAGCCCTAGATGAAAGGAACAACATAGACAAAATTGGGTGGTTAGAGCTTGGCAAGTAAAGCAACAGCTGGGAAGCACCCCTGAACTGGAAGGACTCAAGGGCATCAGGAGGGAGGTGGGGAGGGGAAGATCCAGTATTCAGTGAAGCAAGCAATGAGAATTGCATATGAACAGGAGCAGGAAGAAAAGGGCAGCAGTAGGAAAAGCACATCATACTCTGATGTATATAAACACACTACACAAATTATGCATATCAGGGTACCTGTGTACGTATACAGTTGGTAATGAACAAGTGGATCTTCAGCACCTCAGCCTCCCATTCTGGGTTACTGCAATCGTCCTGGAAAGTTTCCACCAACCCTATCCTCAGGGCTTTGCTGCAGTCTGGGCTCAGTTTTCAATTCTGCAGACATTCAAACCCCAGGGCATTCCCTTCCCTGACTCCCACTTCTCTACCTCTGGCCTCAGGCTTAGGCTCCCGTAGCTCAGCAATCTTGTTACCTAGTTGGTTTCCAAAAAAGACTTCCCTTCTCTGTTCTCTCAGGGTCCTCCCCTCTCACACACCTTTCCCTTCAAATCATGGGCTTCTCTCTCTACCCCTTTACCAAGAGGCCACCTGCTGTTTGACCTATGCCCCTCCCAGACTTTGCACTCTGCATACTTTTTAACCACCCCCTGTCCCCATTCTTGCTCCCTGTCCTCTTCCTAATTTGATGGAGTCCTCACTTTCTGACCCATGCCTTATTTCTCATGCTCTTAACTCACTTCTCTTACTTCCCACTCTGGAGAGCCTTCTCCCATCTCTCCTACCCCACCACTTCCTGACTCTTCTGTCTGGTCATTGAGCTGATGATGGTATTTCCCTTCCCACATCTTAATCCTTTCATTCTCCCCATCCCTACCAGAGGCCCTTCTCTACCTCCTCCCCCATTTCCTTCTTGCATCTTTCTCCCACTTTCTATCCTACTCTCTGCCTTCTTGTTGCCTATTATAGGTCCTTCCCTCTCTTCCCAACCCAACAACCTCCACCCACCCCATTTCTTCTCTCCTTTTCTTTTTCCTCAACGCCCTTCACCTGAGTCAGGGTTCCTTTCTTCTCTGAACCCTATTTTCATTCCCTGTGATCTTGACTCTAGGCTAAAACCCCTCCTCACCATTCCTGACTCCTAGAAGGAGTCCCACACCTCTCCCCAATCTCAGCTTTTATTCCTCATCTTCTCTCTCCCCTCCATTTTTCCCAGGAATTCAATCCTTTACATACGAAAATAACCAAATGCTGCAATGGAGATACTAATGTGCTTCAAACATGCTTCTCTCTATTCCTGAACACTCCTCCTACCCTTTCCCCACATCTAGTTGTGGCTGGCTTCTTTCTTTGTTTAGATTTTAGTTGAAAAATCACCTCCTCAGAGAATACTTCCCTACATACCTAATGTGAAAGGGTCCCAAATCCCCCACACATACCATTTGATTTTTGTTTTCTAAGGAATATTTAATACTGAAGTCTTGATTAATGTGTTGTCTACTTGTCCATCTAGTATTGGTGCTCCATGAAAGAGGTATCATTTAGAATGGTGCCTGGTACAAAATGGCTCAGTCAGAATTTGCAGAATAAGTTCGGGATTCCTGGGTGCCAGACACTATGATAAGTGCTCACTTTGTGTTATCTCATTTAATCCTTACAACAAGGCTGATTAAGTATTTTATTATTGCTATTTTACACCTTAACAAACTGAAGTGCAGAAAGGATGAGTTTGCCTATTGTCTGAAAACAATTGGCATATCTGAGAATTTAATCTAGATCTGTATGAAGTCACAGCCCATGTTCCTTCTACTTTCTCTGGCCGTCAAGAGGAAAAGGGTGCTTAGGAATGGAAAGAACAGGAAAGGAAATGCATCTAGTGCAAGGTAGGTCAAATGGGGGTTGGAGTTCCACTCCTGGAGCAGGGAGTGCAGGGACTTACAGTATAAGACACAAGATTCTGAATGAAAATGAGAATAAGAGCTACACTTACAAACACTTACTTTGTGTGAGGCACTGTTTGGAGCAATATATTGAAACTTCACCTGGGAGTGGTAAGTAATATCATTTTACAGGTAAGAAGATTGAGGCTGAGAGATGCCATGTATCCTCTCTAAGGTCATACAGCTAGGATATGGGGAAGCTGGGATCTGACTCCAGAGCAAGTACTCTAATCGCTATCCCGCACTGGAATGTTCTCCAGAATAGACCATATACTGGGTCACAAAACAGGTCTCAACCGATACCAAAGACGGAAATTATTCCCTGCATATTCTCAGACCACAGTGCTTTGAAACTGGAACTCAATCACAAGGAAAAATTTGGAAGAAACTCAAAACACTTGGAAACTAAGAACCATCCTGCTCAAGAATGATTGGATAAACCAGGAGATTAAAAATCAATTTAAACAATTTATGGAGACCAATGAGAATGAAAACACAATAGTCCAAAACCTATGGGACACTGCAAAGGCAGTCCTAAGGGGAAAATACATAGCCATCCAAGCCTCACTCAAAAGAATAGAAAAATCTAAAATACAGTTTTTATATTCTCACCTCAAGAAGCTGGAGCTGGGGCAGAAGAACAGGCCTAACTCATGCACGAGAAGGCAGTTGATCAAGATGAGAGCAGAGATCAATGAATTAGAAACCAGGAGCACAGTAGAGCAGATCAACAGAACTAGAAGCTTGTTCTTTGAAAGAATAAATAAGATCGATAAGCCACTGGCCAGACTTATTCAAAAGATTAGAAAAAGGACCCAAATTAATAAAATTATGAATGAAAAGGGAGAGGTCACAACCAACACCAATAAAATAGGAAGGATCATTAGAAACTTTTATCAACAGCTTTATGCCAATAAATTAAACAACCTGGAAGAAATGGATGCCTTCCTGGAAACCTATAAACTACCAAGACTGAAACAGGAAGAAATTGATTTTTTAAACAGACCAATTAATTATGAAGAGTTTGAAGCAGTGATCAAAAACTTCCCGAAAAACAAGAGTCCAGGGCCTGACGGATTCCCTGGAAAATTCTACCAAACATTCAAAGAATTTCTTCTAATACCTATTCTCCTGAAGCTGTTTCAAAAAATAGAAACAGAAGGAAAACTACCAAACTCATTCTATGAGGCCAGTATTACCTTGATCCCCAAACCAGGCAAAGACCCTATCAAAAAGGAGAACTACAGATCGATATCCCTGATGAATATGGACGCCAAAATTCTCAACCAAGATCTATGCTAATAGAGATCAATAGTATTAAAAGGGTTATCCATCAGGTGGGATTCATCCTGGGATGCAAGGGTGGGTTCAGCATTCTAAAATCGATCAGCGTGATCATCATATCCAACAGAAAAGAGTCAAGAACCATATGACCACTCTCAATAGATGCAGAAAAAGCATTTGACAAAATACAGCATCCTTTCCTGATTAAAACACTTCAGAGTGCGGGGATAGAGGATACATTCCTCTAATTTCATAAAAGCCATCTATTGAAAAGCTACATAAATATCATGTCTCAATGGGGAAGCTGGAAGCCTTTCCCTTAAGATCAGGAACCGACAAGGATGCTACTCTTGCCACTATTTTCAGTATAGTACTAGAAGTCCTTGCAGCAATGCAATCAGAACAAAAAGGGATAAAAGGTGTCCAAATCAGCAAGAAGAAGTCAAACTGTCTGTTTCGCAGATGACATGATACCGATATATGGAAAACCAAAAGAATCACCCCCAAACTACTAGAAGTTATAGAGCAATTCAATAATGTGGGCGGGATACAAAATCAATGCTCGAGAAAGCAGTTTGCATTTCTATACCACGAACAATAGACTGAGGAAAGATGGGAATCCATTCCATTTTACAACACTACCAATCATAGATTTATCTGAGATTACTTACCAGAAGCGTAAGGAGCTATATTCTAGAAACTACAAATCACTCTTGAAAGACATTGGAAGAAGACACAAAAAGATGGAAAAATATTCTATGCTCATGGGTTGGAAGAATTAAGCATAGTTAAAATGTCTCATGCTACCCAGGCAATCTACACTTTCAATGCCATCCCGATCAAAATACCGAGGACATTTTTCAAAGAACGGACAAACAGCCCAAATTTGTGTGGAACCAGAAAAAGCCTAAATAACGCCAAGGAATTGTTGAAGGAAAAACAAGCTGGGGGCATCAATGCCAGATTTCAAGCTGTACTACAAAGCTGTGATCTAAAGACAGCATGGTACTGGCACAAAAACAGACACATAGACCAATGTAAGAGCATAGAAAGCCCAGGAAATGGACCCTCAGCTCTTTGGGCAACTAATCTTTGAAAAAGAAGGAAAAAAAAACATCCTGGTGGAAAAAAAGTCTCTTCAATAAATGGTGCTGGGAAAATTGGACAGCACATGCAAAAAGAGAATGAAACTTGACCACTCTCTCACACCATACACAAAGATAAACTCCAAATGGATGAAAAGACCGAGTGTGAGACAGAGTCCCATCAAAATCCCAGAAGAGGAGAACATAGACGCTTAAAACCTCTTTGACATCAGCCACAGCAACTTTTTCATGAAGGAAGCTCCAAAGGCAAGAGAAACAAAAAGAAAAAATGAACTTGTGGGTCTTCATCAAGATAAAAAGCTTCTGCACAGGCAAGGAAACAGTCAAAAAAACTAAGAGGCAGTCCACGGAATAGGAAAAGATATTTGTAAATGACACTACAGATAAAAGACTGGTATCCAAGATCTACAAAGAACTTCTCAAACTCAATACACAAGAAACAAACATCAAAAAATGGGCAGAAGATATGAATAGACGCTTTTCCAATGAAGACATACAAATGGCTAACAGACACATAAAAAAATGTTCAAAATCATTAGCCATCAGGGAAATTCAAATCAAAACCACACTAAGATACCACCTTACACCAGTTAGAATGGCACAAATTGACAAGGCAGGAAACAACAAATGTTGGAGAGGATGTGGAGAAAGGGGATCCCTCCTACATTGTTGGTGGGAATGCAAGTTGGTATAGCCACTTCGGAAAACAGTGTGGAGGTCCCTTAAAAAGTTAAGAATTGAGCTACCCTACAATCCAGCAATTGTACTACTGGGTATTTACCCCAAAGATACAGATGTAGTGAAAAGAAGGGACACATGCACCCCAATGTTCATAGCAGCATTGTCCACAACAGCTAAATTGTGGAAGGGGTCGAGATTCCTTTCAACAGATGACTGGATTAAGAAGATGTGGTCCATATATACAAAGGAATATTACTCGGCTATCAAAAAGAACAATTTCTCAACATTTGCTGCAACATGGATGGGACGGGAGGAGATAATGCTAAGTGAAATAATGTAAATGGAATGGATAGGCTGGTGATGGGTATTAAGGAGGGCAGATATTGCATGGTGCACTGGGTATTATAAGCAAGTAATGAGTCATGGAACTTTACATTGAAAACTAGGGATGTACTGTATGGTGACTAACATAATTTTTAAAATATTATTTAAAAAAAAAAGCTTACCGGATCAGAGAGCGTGGCCAAAGTGCTGGTTGCTTCCACTCCCGAATAGCCTCCTGCTGTAGGATCCTCAACGAAAGCAAGGGAAAGAGGGATTTTTCTCAAAATGGTAAGAGTTGCACAAAAAAATGCAAGGTTGACTAAGTCCACCTCTTACCCACCTTCAGCCTCCCAACACCCATCCTTTAAAGTCTGAACTGTGAACAAAGAAAACTGAGAAGTACTACCTGGAACATGTTAGAAACGCAAATTCTCTGGCCCTGCCTAAGAACTGTATCAAACTGTGGGGCCAGGGCCTAACAAGCCCTCCTAATGGTCTATACACACTAAGGTTCGAAAATCTGCCCTCAGACACATCCCTGACCTTGGCCAGTTTAGGACCCTAAGCATTCTGACCCAGAGCCCTGTGAACCTCCAAAAGTGCTACATCTCAGCTCCCAAACTACTTGTCCCAGATGGCTTCTTGTACCCAAAAGTGGCACCTAACATCCTTTATTGGGATGATAGGCACCAGTTTTGTCATTGGAAAACTTGGCCCCTATATTTATACAGAGGTTTCACGGGGTTTCTACATTGGCCCTTGCCCTCTATCAAACACAGCACCAAGGCAATGACTGCTCCAACTTGTCCCAGGACTGGGAGAAAGCAGAAGGGAATGCCCCATTCATATGAAGTATGTGCATGTCTACCTCAAATCCTCATCTTCAAAACTGCCGAAAAGGCACGTTCTACACAACACTGTATAAGTAGTTAATGCTACTGAACTGAATAATTTAAAATGGTAAATTTTAAATTTTACAATAAAATTTTAAATTTTACAATAAAAAAGAGGTGGGGATGGGAGGGGGGCATCCTATACAAAGCCTGTCTAGAGGCCTTGTCTTTAAAGCCTCGCATTTTGTACTTTTACAACTTGCAGCAGGCATTGGAAATACTGGTTTCCACGATGGTGTCCCTCTTTAAGATAAAAGATCATTCCTTTACTCAATTCCTATTTCTTGCTTTTGAACATATACTGTGTGGAAGACCCTGGCTCAGCACTGGGAATCCAATGATGAATGAGATATGGTCCCTGCTCTCAGGGAACTTAGTCTGGTGAGGCAGAAGAAAACCAAGTAAACAGGGTAATT
>NW_024424119.1:746677-760401 GCF_017311325.1 Ursus maritimus
GATTAAGAAGATGTGGTCCATATATACAAAGGAATATTACTCGGCTATCAAAAAGAACAATTTCTCAACATTTGCTGCAACATGGATGGGACGGGAGGAGATAATGCTAAGTGAAATAAGTCAAGCAGAGAAAGACAATTATCATGTGGTTTCACTCATTTATGGAACATAAGAAGTAGGAAGATCGGTAGGAGAAGGAAGGGAAGAAGAAAGTGGGGGGGGGGTAAACAGAAGGGGGAATGAACCATGAGAGACTATGGACTCTGGGAAACAAACTGAGGGCTTCAGAGGGGAGGGGGTTGGGGGAATGGATAGGCTGGTGATGGGTATTAAGGAGGGCAGATATTGCATGGTGCACTGGGTATTATAAGCAAGTAATGAGTCATGGAACTTTACATTGAAAACTAGGGATGTACTGTATGGTGACTAACATAATTTTTAAAATATTATTTAAAAAAAAAAGCTTACCGGATCAGAGAGCGTGGCCAAAGTGCTGGTTGCTTCCACTCCCGAATAGCCTCCTGCTGTAGGATCCTCAACGAAAGCAAGGGAAAGAGGGATTTTTCTCAAAATGGTAAGAGTTGCACAAAAAAATGCAAGGTTGACTAAGTCCACCTCTTACCCACCTTCAGCCTCCCAACACCCATCCTTTAAAGTCTGAACTGTGAACAAAGAAAACTGAGAAGTACTACCTGGAACATGTTAGAAACGCAAATTCTCTGGCCCTGCCTAAGAACTGTATCAAACTGTGGGGCCAGGGCCTAACAAGCCCTCCTAATGGTCTATACACACTAAGGTTCGAAAATCTGCCCTCAGACACATCCCTGACCTTGGCCAGTTTAGGACCCTAAGCATTCTGACCCAGAGCCCTGTGAACCTCCAAAAGTGCTACATCTCAGCTCCCAAACTACTTGTCCCAGATGGCTTCTTGTACCCAAAAGTGGCACCTAACATCCTTTATTGGGATGATAGGCACCAGTTTTGTCATTGGAAAACTTGGCCCCTATATTTATACAGAGGTTTCACGGGGTTTCTACATTGGCCCTTGCCCTCTATCAAACACAGCACCAAGGCAATGACTGCTCCAACTTGTCCCAGGACTGGGAGAAAGCAGAAGGGAATGCCCCATTCATATGAAGTATGTGCATGTCTACCTCAAATCCTCATCTTCAAAACTGCCGAAAAGGCACGTTCTACACAACACTGTATAAGTAGTTAATGCTACTGAACTGAATAATTTAAAATGGTAAATTTTAAATTTTACAATAAAATTTTAAATTTTACAATAAAAAAGAGGTGGGGATGGGAGGGGGGCATCCTATACAAAGCCTGTCTAGAGGCCTTGTCTTTAAAGCCTCGCATTTTGTACTTTTACAACTTGCAGCAGGCATTGGAAATACTGGTTTCCACGATGGTGTCCCTCTTTAAGATAAAAGATCATTCCTTTACTCAATTCCTATTTCTTGCTTTTGAACATATACTGTGTGGAAGACCCTGGCTCAGCACTGGGAATCCAATGATGAATGAGATATGGTCCCTGCTCTCAGGGAACTTAGTCTGGTGAGGCAGAAGAAAACCAAGTAAACAGGGTAATTACTACTTGTGCTAAGGGTAAAGGAAAGCAAGCTGAGGGCTAAGATACAAAATAATAGCACATTTCACAGACGTGTAGAAGACCTTTTTTTTTTTTTGCTAATTGAATTCTTTATTTCTTCACACAATCCCTAAGCATAACAGTCTCTTCCTATTGAAAATAGGGCAGGTTTTGGTGTGAACCAGTTAGGCCCTGGGAGGGCTCAGAAGTTGATTCCCACCGATACTCACCCCTAGACTATTCAGGTGTTGCTTTTTCCCAGAAGCTCCTCTTCTATTTAGATCCAGGATATTCTTAAACATGCTTTGGGGGGGGGGGTGCAGTAAACAACAAAGCATAAAAATAGATTCAGGGCAGTCTTCCAAAGATGCTCCAGACTCCAGGCCTAGGACATCAGGTCATTTGATCCAGTGGCCTCAGTTTCTTTATCTGGAAAATGGGTCTAAGCTACCACTCATCCTGCTAACTATAGATTTTGGGATAAGCAAATAAGATGAGAGAGAAAAGTAATCTTTCTTAACCATCTACCAAGGACGAAGCGCTTTACCGGCGTCATTTTCAAGAACACAACAGCATTACAAAATGACAGCTTGCTGGGCATACGAGGCTGTGATTGTTTGAAGAGGACCAGCCTGGGCTCTGAGGCCCATCCAGATTCAGGGCTGGGTGTGGGTGAGAGGAGGGACCCGTCAGTGCCTGGCCTCCAAGTCTAGGCAGAAGCTGGCCGTGGCAGGGAGGCCCGCGTTTCTGAGGTAATGCGACTGGCCTGGGCTCACCTTGGTTTCCACTGTAGGCCCTTTCCTGTAGCCGACCTGTTCCTTGACGGGGGCCAGGAAGGGCTGTTCGGCTGACCCCACATAGGAACCTGGTTCCGCTTGCTCATAGCTACTCGGGGCGGGGGAGGGGGGCACCAGCATGGGAAACTGTGGAAGACCTTGAGGAAATACTAAAATGAACAAACAGGAGCCAGTAAAGCAAAGATAGCAGGGAGAGTGCTCCAGGTGGAGGACACCACTGAGGCAAAGACCCAGAGGTGGGAAAGATGGGCAGAAGCACCAGGGGACATATAAGCACCTGCATTTGCCTCAGATATACTTTCCAGTGACGAAGAAAAGAGCTACTGTCCACTCTGTTTTCATATGCTGTCCTTCTTCTGAAGGGGCTATTCCATACCCTGATGGCTAGTCTGTGCTGCAAGCCTGGTTTCCAGCACAGGAAGGGCACAGTCTCCAGGTATATAGTGACCGGGGCAATGTGGTAACCTGTTTTGACCAGATGCCACTGGAGTTGTGCAGCTTGGGTTTAAATTCAGGTTCTCCCTCGGGGTGACCTTAGGCATCTTGCCATACCCTCTTGTGTAAAAGTGGACTACTGTGAGGTTCCAATGAGATAACACATCTTAAACACTTAGAATAGTACCTGACCCCAGAGAAGAACTCAATAAGTATTAACCATTTAATTATAATGTGAAAAAAACACATGGATCCCATCACTTCTCTACTGCTTAGTTAGGCTGAAATAAACTGTTGTACAAGTGTTTTAAGTGTGAGAATAAGTGGACCACTGGCAGAGGTTTCAACAGAGCACTAAACCCTCTCTCCACATGACTATCACAGGAGCTTGAGTAACAGCTGATGAAGCTGCCATGCAAAGAACCAAGTAACCAGGAATCGAGCAAGTACGCACAATCCGGGAAGAAAATCGGAAGCAGTTGCTGTTTCTAGGGGAAATTTATTTTGTGGCAGAATGCTAGTTGTGGGCCCGAAACCCATTTCCCCCTTTTTATTTATCTAACAAACTCCTGATTTTCTTTGACGCACTAACATACCCAGGTAAAAGACCTCCTCATACTACCTTGCAGCTAGAAGCGGCTGAAACAATCCCTGGCCAGATAAAAGCAAACAGAAGTTACTGGGTCGAATCTCTGGGAAAGCATTTCAAAAGAAGTCAATGTGGATGGAATTTGCCTTTTGTCTTTTGTTTTTCTCCCTTTTTCCTATCTAGAATGGTTATGTGATGTCAATATGCAGCCTCAATCTTAAGACCATGAGGATGAAGACTCCATACAAAGGAAGGCACAGCAGGAAGACGGAAGGAGCACTAGACCTTGGCTTTTTATCTCTGGACTTAGTGTCTAATGAGAAAAACTGCTACACAAAATTATCAGTTTTGTAAAATGTAAAAACGGCTATTGGCCTGGGTGTTCTCATTGCCCTTCAAATCTCTCTGAACCTAGGCTATGTGGAAATAAGATTGAAAATGGACCAAGAAGGCATTCTTCAAATTGAAATGCTTTTATTAGAATACTAATAATTGCAGATAAAAGGAAACCACACATGGGAAAGGGAAAACACTCAGAAATACTATTACAGATTAGGCAAATTAGAGAAACATTTTCTTCAGTGTATACAAAATGTAAACATTTGCCCTGGGATTTGCCCACCTCACAGATGGCACAGTCCACAGGGACTTATTTGGAACAAGAATCTATCAGAGTCTACAGTATAACCTCTATAATGTCTCTGCACTTCCTACGCTGAATGTTAAAGTCCCTAGCCCACCCCAAATTTTCTATGCAAAAAACTAAATGGCTTTCAATCAAGGCAACTTGAACATCAACTGCTACATGTGGAAGTAGGCACTGAGGCGTATCAGTCTTCCAGTGAGTTTCCACTCACCATGCTAATGGTATTTACATTTACCTTGACAGAGATTACAAAAATATACACAGTGTATAAAACCCCAAGTTGAGTCTGGGATGGAAAATTACATAGCTCTTGCTCATCAAATGCTCCAGAGAAAGACATCAAGTCAGTCGCTTGAAGTTAGGGAGACAGGACTAAGAAGAGGCCCTCTTCTGTTCAGAAAATGGGGACTCATAAACTTCCATGGGTGGGCAGGTGCAAACCAGGTGCTGATCTCCATAGATGTCATCAATCCGGGCAATGGTTGGCCAGAATTTGTTCTCTGGTTTCACAAAAGGCTGCAAGGGACAAAAGTTGGAAATATTCTGGGGTATTCTGAAACATTTCTCTTGGGGAAAGAGGAGATTGCAGTGATGTCCCCACAGCCTAACCGCAATAAGTGCCCAAAAGTATAAGAAGGTAAAACCCACACTCCTATTTTTATTTATGGTAGCCAAAATACAGAAGCAACCCAAGTGTCCAGTAGATGACAAAGATGTTATGTAAGTGTATGTACGTATACACACACATATACACACTGGAATATTACTCAGCCATGAAAAAGAATGAGATCTTGCCATTTACAACAACATGGACGGACCTAGAGAGTATTATGCTAAGTGAAATACATCAGACAAAGAAAGACAAATACATCATGATTTCACTTACATGTGGTATCTAAAAAACAAAAAAGAAACAGACCCATAAATACAGAGAAATGATATTTGCCAGAGGGGAGGGTGTGGGCGATGAGCAAAATGAGTGAAAGGGAGTGGGAGGTACACGCTTCCAGGTACAGAATGAATAAGTCAGGGGGATAAAGGGTACAACATAGGAAAGAGTCAATAGTATTATAATAGCATTTTTTATGGTGACAGATGGTAGCTACACTTGTCAGCATAACGTGTCAAGTTGTCAAATCACTACATGGTATACCTGAAACTAATGTAACATTGTGTGTCAACTATATTCCAATACCAAAAAAAAAGCTAAAAGCCACCCCTTAATTATTGTCCCCCAAAATCCAACTTTTGACTCTTGTCTCCACCCTGCCAAAGAGACTATGGAGTATCTTTTTCATGTAAGAATCAGAAAGGAAACAAAAACTATATTTGGTACATTTGGGGCTATCTCCCTGTTGGATGATAGTAGAAATTTGACAGAGACTCCTATTTGGTCTTCCTCAACCATGAACCAGGTGGCTTCCCAAGCCTATGGCTGACACTCCGACCTCAGAAATCTGAAAGCCAATGCCTGTGTTCTGCATCACTTGTCATGACCCATTTAAGAAAGTGTCCCACGTAGGGGCACCTGGGTGGCTCAGTTGGTTAAGCTCAGCTCATGATCTCAGGGTCATGAGACTGAACCCCACGTTGGGCTCTGTGCTCAGTATGAGTCTGCTTGTACCTCTTCCTCTGCTCCTCCCCATCCCCTGCTTGCTCTCTCTCTCTCTCACTGACTCAAATAAATAAATAAATAAATAAATAAATAAATAAATAAATAAATAAAATCTTTATATTAAAAAAAAATCATCCCACGTGTAGTTACTATAATGAGGCTGCAAGGATGGGCGCCCCTTCAGATAGGTGATGGCCCTTCATACGCACGTGAACACTATACCAGCTGGCCCATTCAGCTTCAGAGAAGAACTTACAAGTGGGAATGCTGCCACCTCTCTGGAATAAGGCCGATCCCAGTGGGAGGATGTGACGCAGGTCAGGGAATGTGGAGACATCTGAGACAGACAACACAGATGGGAAAGGGATCAGAGTAGAACACTGCCTTCTCCTCCTGTGCTTTGTTTCAGCCAGTGAGCTGATGGAAGCCCAGGGACACAGGGCTGTTTTGTTTAATTTCAATTTAAGGGGGAAGAATTGTGATAGGAAACTTTTTATTGTGAAATATTTGAAATATCAGAAAGTTATGGTAATATATTAGAACATCTACCACCCAACCAACATAAATCAACATTTTGTCATATTTGCTTAACCTTTTAAAATAAGCACTGCAGAGGGGCGCCTGGGTGGCTCCATTAGTTAAGTGTCTGACTCTTGGTTTTGGCTCAGGTCACAAGCTCGGGGTCCTGGGATTGAACCCTCTGTCAGGCTCCACGCCTAGCCGGGAGTCAGCTTGAGATTCTCTCTCTCCCTCTGCCCCTTCACACCCCCATTTGTGCTCGCTCTCTCTCTCTCAAAATAAATATGTCTTTAAAAAAATAATAAAACAGGGGTGCCTGGGTGGCTCAGTTGGTTAAGTGTCTGCCTTCAGCTCAGGTCATGATCCCAGGGTCCTGGGATTGAGCCCCACATTGGGCTCCCTGCTCCGCGGGGGGGTCTGCTTCTCCCTCTGCCTGCCCCTGCCCCTGCTTGTGCTCTCTCTCTCTGTGTCATAAAATAAAAATAAATAAATACAAACAAACATTGCAGATACAATTGAAGCTGCCTATATATATCCCTCCATCTCATCTCTTACGGTACTCCCCAGTGATAACCACTATCTTAAATTTGGTGTTCACCATGCTGATGGTTTTTATACTATTACTGCATATATGCTTAAACAGCATATAGCATAGTTGGGCACATTTTAAAATCTTATTATCATCCTGTGAGTATTATTCTCCACTTGTTTTTGTAACTCAGTATTATGTTCTTTAGATGTCTATTGCCATTTTTAAAAATGGCCTAAATCCTTAGAGAATCAGCAGTATCCACAGAAAAGAGAAATAATAATAAACAAGATGCCTTCTCCTGCCAGCCATTGACCCAGGTACCCGACCTTTATCTAGCTGGGCACTCTGGAACTTGCCTGGGCTTCCCCAAGCACCTCAGACTTGTTCTCTGGCTTGGGGCCACAACAGCACAACCACAGGCTTCATAGTATTTTCAATTCATGACCACCACCCCTCCCCGCCCCCAGCTTAATAATGTCTGGACCTAAAGAGAGACAGTTCACAAGCTCACAATAAACATGTTTCGGATTTTCTCCAAAATAGGCCATAACATTATAAAAGGCTGAGTACCAATTAATTGTTCTAAGAGATAACGGCTCCAACAGAAGAACGTGTCTATCCAGAGTTTGTGAGGTAAATAATCTCACTAGGGTGCATCAAAGAGAGACATAGAATGATAAGACTCCCCAGGTGGACAGTTCTTCAGCTTCTGCTCCCGCCTTTGGCAGCCAGGTGGGTGCATGTGGGTATACCTCCCACAGTGACAAAACAATCACATAAACAAAATTATAACGTTTCTCAAAACACCCACATTATACTTGAGTAACTGCTACTATGTTGTTCAAGAAGATTTAAATTTGCAAGTAATGAATTTTTTCAGAAGAATGTCTTATTTTAGGCAAGAATAATATCATCTTCTGATGGGAGTTCAAGGGTTGCTGGCACACTGTCCATACCCAGTCTTCTCTATGACACATTTTGGATAAAGTACCAGTGCCTACGCACCTTTAGTGGATTGACATTGGGGTCAATGCGGCCCTCCTCAATGTCAGCGATTTCCTGACGAATGCTGATCATGGCATCACAGAATCTATCCAGCTCTGCCTTGTCTTCTGACTCAGTAGGCTCAACCATGAGAGTCCCTGCCACCGGCCAGGACATGGTAGGGGCATGAAAGCCTACAAAAGAGATAGGGGAACTTGTGTCACTAACTTTGACCTCCCCAATTTAGAAGAGATTCTCCCCATCCTATAATTTATCCTGAGGAAATCACTGGGTAAATGTACTTACATATATAATTTGCATATATATATATGATTCATCTCAGCATGTTTATGCAAGAAGAAAGAAAAACTTAGAAAATAAATGAACATCCAACACTAGAGGATCAGTTAAGTTTTACAGGGTATCCATACAATAAATATGCAGCCATTCAATGTATGTAAATTTATATTTGCTAAACTGAATAAACATTAAAAATATTAAGTCAAAAAAGCAAGCTACATTATAATGAGATCCATTTTATTAAAAAAGTGACAAAGTGTTCATGTATACATATCTTATGAAGGAAGACACCTTGAAGAATACCAAAATTTTAACAGGGGTTATCACCAAAATATGAGACTGAGATTTTTCTTTCACTTTGTATTTGTTTTAGAAGCTATAATACTTGTGTATTACTTGTAATTAAGAGAAATTAAAACATCATAGCCTATCACAAGTTAAATAACAAGATAGCAACCATAAGCCTGAAGTGAGTGTTACTGTCCCCATTTTACAGATGGGGAAACAAGCTTGACCAGGACATGGAAAGCCTTTTGTCTTTACACTGAATACAGGCTGAAGGTATTTCTGTTTCCAAAAGTTTTCATATGTAAAATGAATCAACAAGACACATGCTTGAGAGAGATTTCCTGGACAAAAGCCAAAAACAACTTTTTCCCATTTTTACCCTTTTTCTATAAAACTATTAAAAGATGACAAACAGCCTCAGAGTTGATATACCTGTCAGCTAAGTTTAAATGGTTCCCAAATTCTGATCTGCATAAATCACATGGGATGCTTTAGGGTCATGCCTATGTGCTTTAAGGGATTGTCTCCTCAACATGTTATAAACATTTTCGAACAGTAAGTTGAAAAGAATATAGAGTGAACACCCATATACTGTTCACCTTGATTCTACAGTGATGCTCTGTGTGCTTAATCACGTATCTATTCATCCATCCATCTTATTTTTGATGCATTTCAAAGTATGCTCCAGTCATCAGTACACTTCTCCCTTAAATACTTCAGCATGCATATTATTAACTAGAATTCAATATCTGTTCACATGTATTTGTGATAAAATTTACATAGAGTAAAATGCACAAATCTTAAGTTTATCATTTAGCAAGTTGTGACAAATACATAAAACTATGTCACTCAAACTGGAAAAGGATTTAAAACAAAAACAAAAACAAAAACAAGCTAATCTCATTACCCATTAAGTCCAACCTCAATTCCATGTGTGAGCAAATTCAGCCCAACATATCCTGCTGTAGTGGTTCCCATATTTTAAAACCATCAGAGTTGTCTTAGGAACGCAGATTCTTGGATCTTCAGCCTCATTCAGGAAGTCGAAAGTAAGGTGCAGAAATCTGTAAGTCTTAAAAACTCTCCTGGTGACAAGAATCACTCACTGTGTTTGGAAACCTCTGACCTAAAGCAGTGTGCCCCACATTTGGCTGTTAAGACTCATCTGTGGGGGGCGCCTCGGTGGCTCAGCCATTAAGCATCTGCCTTTGGCTCAGGTCATGATCCCGGGGTTCTGGGATCAAGCCCCACATTGGGCTCCCTGTTTGGCAGGAAGCCTGCTTCTTCCTCTCCCACTCCCCCTGCTTGTGTTCCCTCTCTTGCTGTCTCTGTCAAATAAATAAATAAAATCTTAAAAAAAAAAAACACTCATCTGTGGGATGCTTGTTAAATATATAGGTTACTGGGCTTCTCCCCTGGAAACTCTGATTCAGTAGGTGTGATTAAGAATCTGTGTTGTCATTCTCAATTGCTATTTTGGGGAGTTTTGGGGGTTTTTCTGTTTTCTTTTTGTTTTGTTTTACTTAGCCATTCATTCATTCATTCTCTCACTTTTTTTTTAAGTTTACTTATTTAAGGAATCTCTACACCCAATGCGGAGCTCAAACTCATGACCCCGAGGTCAAGAGTGGCATGCTCTGCAGACAGCCAGCCAGGCACCCCATTCTCTCACTGATTAAACATGTAAGTTCTGAGGTGCTTACTAAGTGCGAGGCATCTGTACAATTCTAGACGTGGGGCAAGTGTGGCAATCACTCTATCAAACATTAAAATAAGGTCAAGTTTGGAGATAGACCAAGACTTGGAAATACTGGGTCATAACTTCAATTACAACTTCCTCCTCACCCATTCTCTCCCTCCCTGAAAATGCTGCTGCTGCCAGACATGTGATGCAGACAACACATTTCGGAAGTGAAGGGAGAGCCTGCCTGAACCTGCCGTCACTCAGCCCTTAGCTGGGACGCCCGAGTCAGGTTACAAAAGCAACCAAGAGATTCTGAGGGGCTGTTAACTTCATTAATGAAAACTTTCTTTGGCTTTCCCATTTATTATCAGTATAACTCTGCATGATAAGATCATGCATTCAGGAGAGGAATGAGCCACACATGTGGGATTCCCATTATGATGCAGTAGTAAAACTATTAAATTATTGAAGCTTTCACTTTCCTTATTAAGAGAAGTTATTCAAATTATTATAATTCAGATAGAACTCCACACCCATTGAAAGGCAAAGTTCTCTACACCTTAGCCTTTCTGAGAGTTGAAGCGCCTTTGATATTATTGATAATGTCACTAAAACGTGTATTTCAATCAGGACTATGCTGAATTAACACCCACTAATTCACAAAGGGCCTATGTCTTTCAAAATTCTTCCAGGAAAATTGCACTGTCTCTATGAAATCATATTCCTATGGTGGAAGGAATTCTTCCTAAGGTGAAGGAAGCCTATTCCTTCATCTACAGAAGCAGCTGAAACAGCTATGTCACGACTGAAGTGGTTATAAAATTCAAATGCCATTGGTCTCGAACACTTCTATAGGTACCTGTTCTACTTCCTTCACCATTACACCAACTTATCTCTTCATGGACTCCTTTGTTTACCAAGACTGGAACAGGAATAAGAATTTACCAGAAACATAGGCAAGACAACACACACATACACACACACACACACACACACACACACGCCCCAAATAATCCAATTTAAAGTGGGCAGAACACATGAACAGACATTTCTCAAAGAAGACATCCAAATGGCCAATTGACACAAAAAAAGATGCTTAACATCACTCATCATCAGGGAGATGCAAATCAAAACTATAAGATATTACCTCATAACTGTCAGAATGGTTAAATTAAAAAACACAAGAAACAACAAGTGGTGGCAAGGACGTGGACAAAAAGAACTCTCTTGCACTGTTGGTGGGAATGCAAACTGGTGCAGCCACTCCAGAAAACAGTATGGAGTTTCCACAAAAAGTTAAAAATGGAACTACCCTATGATCCAGCAATTGCACTATTAGGTATTTACCCAAAGGATACAAAACTACTGATTAGAAGGGATATGTGCACCCCAATATTTATAGCAGCATTATCAACAATAGCCAAATTATGGCAAGAGCCCAAATGTCCTCCAAGTGATGAATGGATAAAGATGTTGTATATGAAATATTATTCTGCCATAAAAAAAGAATAAAATCTTGCCATTTGCAACAACATGAATGGAGCTAGACAGTATAATGTTAAGTGAAATAAGTCAGTCAGAGAAAGACAAATATATGATTTCACCCATATGTGGAATTTAAGAAAGAAAACAAATGAATAAAGGGGGCGGGGGAGAGAGGGAGGCAAACCAAGAAACAGACTCTTAACTACAGAGAACAAACTGATGTGACCAGAGGGGAGGTAGATGGGGGATGCATGAAATAGGTGCTAGGAATCAAAGAGTAACTTATCATGATGAGCACTGAGTAATGTATGGAAGTGTTAAATCACTACATTGCACACCTGCAGCTAACAAACACTGTATGTTAACTGTAATGGAATTAAAATTAAAAACTTAGTTTAAAATACTTAAAAAATAAAGAAATGTAGGAAACAGCAACCATTACCATTTTCTTTGGAGTTTTTTTTTTTTTTTTTTAAGATTTTATTTATTTATTTGACAGAGAGGGACACAGCCAGCGAGAGCGGGAACACAAGCAGGGGGAGTGGGAGAGGAAGAAGCAGGCTCCCAGCGGAGGAGCCTGATGCGGGGCTCGATCTCGGGACCCTGGGATCACACCCTCGGCCGAAGGCAGATGCTTAACAACTGAGCGTTTTTAATTCTGTTAACTACAAAGACTTCTTTTCTAGGATGCCAATGTATTCAAGATATATGATTTAATATCTTTTGAAGGGTATGACCAACGCAGTCATAGGCCAAGTGTTTTCTCTATCATTGCGAAGGTCACCTAGAACCCTGGAATCAGCGTTTTGTTTACTATGGTGCCTGCACATTTGGTCTGTGCCTTGAGGAGGTGGCCCACAGCCAGCATGGAAAGCTACATGAATGTCAAAAACCTGAGTTGCCCCAAAAGGAGTTGCTCCCATAAGGTCACTCACCGTAGTCCTGAAGCCTCTTGGCCACATCCACAGCCTCAATATTTGCAGACTTTTTGAAGGGTCTTGTATCCAAAATAAATTCATGAGCCACATAACCTGAGAAATTGTTTCAGCTCAAGATTAGCATCAGCTTGTTTTACCCAAGCAAATGAACAAATAAATCAGCTTTTTAACACATATCAACAAGTACCGAGAAGCCATGATCACTTGGTCAGTTCGTAGTTGGCAACAAAGACCTCGTCTACTTTATTAGTAATTATAATTATAAAATATAAAAATAATTGTAAAAATAAAAATGTTTTTAAAATGTCAGGCAATGTGTCCAATCCTTAGTGCACAACACACCCCTGAGCCAAGAGGCTGATGGGAGGTGGGACTTTGCTGCCAATGCACGGCTGCAGTGTTTGCCTGCGGAGTCCTAGGGATGAGATGTTTTCTACTCTGAGGTTATAAAATCTACTTCCAACAGTTAAACATGTCATCACAGGCCTGACCCTTTTATTACAAAATATTTCTAGAGCTGAAGATCCATTGATACTGTTTTCAGCAACTCTGCGCCCAGCATCAAATGACTTTCTTCTGCGTATATGTAAATACATAGTGAACCTTATCTGTAAGGCACATACATTATTGTATGTGATTCTTCAAAGGGGCTCTTTAAGTTTTGGTTTCAGGCTTCAAGCTGAGAATTAGAAATTGAGGCTGTCAAACACAAGTGGCAAGAAGCTGACGAAGCCAAGGCCCTGGGAGTCAGTTCATTTTGCTCTAGGCTGCCATTTCCCCAGTGTGAGCTATTTGATCACCCACNAGGAATAAACCAGCACCTAAGTCAGTATTTGCATCAACAGAACATCATTTCTGGGGGCTTCCAAATTCCATGGCCCACACAACTGATGAGTTTCCTTCTAAGAAAGGATGCTCATGAGATAACAATGTACTCCTTCTTCTTCACCTACTTTCCTGACTCTCAGCATGAATCTACTTACAGATACGTGGAGCAGACATAATTCTGCAAGCCTGAGAAGAATAGCTCCAGTCATTAGTAGCTCCTGAGATCGTCTGTAATCGCTCTGCTTCTTATGTAATGAATACATAAGAAAGGGCTGGTTTTGTTAGAAAAATGAAAGTATGAGAACCTGAAGCTTTAAATATACTGTCACTGGATATTTTTAAAATATTCTTTCTAACGATGGGGATTAAATTTGTAAGAAGTGGGATTCAAAAGTAGAAAGTTGTATTCATAGCTAGGTAAAGTCAGGGGGAATTGTACCTAAAAGGAATGACCAGTTGGAGTTTTGGCCGGGGGCGGGGGGGGGGGGGG
>NW_024424119.1:760411-796727 GCF_017311325.1 Ursus maritimus
GGGGGGGGGGTGAGATCATTTAAGTCTAGGAATCCCAAATACACAATTGTCCCTACCCCATTTTGGTAGCCCAGACTCAACTTTGACCTTGCTTCTCTGAGCCTCTGGCAGCCACCTCAGCACTGTGAGGGTGTGACAAGAAAGAAGGCTAATGAAGCTTGCTGCTCTGAAGGACGCCCAGTGGGCAGGAGCGGCAGAGGGACACATGATGGAGGAAAGCAGTCACTCTTGCTGGCAGGCAGAGGGCAGTCTTCCAAGGAGAAGTTCAGTCACGCGGAGCCCAGCACCCCTAACACAAAGCCTGCGTCTGCAGGGCCCCCACCACAGGCAGGCGGTTTGGGAAGAGCTCCATTTTCAAAATGAGGTTCAGATGTTATTTTCTAAATCCATAGCCTAATGTGTTCAAATGGAAATGGTGGAATTTCAGCATATCTCTCTCTTTCTGTACTTGAGCCCTGAAAGGGGTGAAATTGAAACTCGGTGGCTGTCAGAGGCCAGATCCCAGGATGTTCATCTTTGTTTATACTTTTTAAGGAGGAAAGATACATAAGCTTTCTATGGCATACGGTGAGTCAGGGCAATCTGAAGTAGAAATTAGATAAACTGGTCAGCACAAATTTTCATTTTCTCTGAGTAGATGTTCCTGCTGGGCCTAACCATGACTATAGCCGAGAGTCTGAAAAGATACCAAGTCAAAGGAACAAGGAAGGGAGGGTGGCATGATGGAAAAGCAAAATAACAGCGGCTTCGCTCTACGCCTGGAGCATCGTCCCATCCGCTCCGCATCCTCGGAGTGACTGCCTAGAGATACATGGAACTCGCTGGCTAATTACTCTATAAAACTTAGCTGGGCAATCAGGGCTTGGTCAAGCTCTTCAGTTGCAGGGACCATAACTAATAGAATCAAAACTGAACGCTTCCCTGGAAATGAGGTTGGGTAGGTGGGGCCTCTGGCCTCAGGAGGGTCACTTCCTGGCCTGGGATGCGAAGGTCCAGCCCCTGAGGCCCATGTCTGCCCATAAAGGCCACTGGGAAACCAACTCAGGAACAGGAATTTCCAGGCAGCATTAGGTTTGTCTAAGGTCAAAAAGGGATGGCCATTTAAGAAACTGAAACGTAAATAAAACATTGGGCTACTAATAAAGTGGCCTACTCCGCTGACAGAAACTTCATTTAGATCAAACAGTGAGCTTAGCCTCCCACAAGAGGAGACATCTCTGAATTTTATTCCTCTTTTTAAAAAGGTACCATCTTAAAAAAAAAAATTCTCAACTGGATGTCTTTCAATAAATAAGAATTTATCATTAAAACAAAACAAAACAAAAAGGTACCATTTTACCTGACGTAATTCTTTTCTTTCCTCATCTTAAATAGTACTGCTTCCCCATCCCAATTCTTGCCTGTCACTTCCTTGCTTCACAAAACCATAAGCCTTAGTGGTTTAGCTGGTATTTTCAAATCTCTCACAGAAACGGTTCACAAAGGGAAGCCTGGAGTTCATTAAAATTATTGCCTCACAGTCATCTGTAATCCCAGAGTCTTATACAGAACTAGTAAGTATGATTACGATGAATAACGGCCTTTTAATATTGCCGTTAGACATCTTGGAATACAATGTGTTTATTAAGAACATATCTATTTTGGGCCCTCAGGAGGTACAGTGATAATTCTTTTTTAGGCCCTAGAATACTCAGCTTCAAATTATATAATGAGTGTGTTTACCAAACCAAACATGAGACAATTTTTTATTTCATGAACTTTAGGATTGGGCAATAAAGTCTGTAATCACCAATAGATCTCTGCGTGGGATGAGAAATGTGATTTATTATTTGATTCTGGGATAAAATGTCAAAACAAATGGAAATTGCATCTATCATTTTGTGCTGCAAATCCCCTAGGACTGAGACAGTCTCTGCTTAAAGCAGTCACTCAAATGCTAAGCACATGGTAGGCACCTGAGAAACGCTTGCTTGCTCACTCCCCTCTCTGCGGGACTGCCACCACACCCCATGCAGTCCAGATCACACGCACTCTTGCTTTAAAACACAAAACTTCAGGTTGCACAACTGTGTGAACACACTAAAAATCAGTGAATTGTACATTTCAAGTGGGTCATTTGTACGGTATGTGAATTCTGTCTCAAGGAAGTTTTCAAATAAAGTTAATCATAAGTAAATTTCAAATACCTTAAAAAAACAAACAGATAAAAAACCCTAAACCTTGTCAATTAAAGCAAAAAGATCATTTTTCAACCACCGGAATGGCAGATACTTTGTTTTTGGTTGGTGTTGTTTTTCAGCCTGGCACTTGGTGTTCACTAGGCCCTGGTGTGATGGTCACTTCATACAATATTAGCACGAAATAAATTGGTACAAAGTCTCTGCGGGGACAAGGCCATGCATACCAAGAGCTTAGATGCATTCATACTCTCTGAGATAATAATTTTTCTTCTACAGCTCTAACCTCAGGAAATAATCAGAAATGTTTTTTAAAAATCTAAATAAAAGATATTCATTGCAGCATTGTTACAAACGCAAAGCAAACAACTAGGGGGAAAATACTGTAGAAGTACCCGAATCCAATGTAGCTACTTTCAAAGAACATTTAATGACAGGGAGAAATGATCACAATATAAGATAAAGTTAAAAAATAGGACACTGTATTTGTAATATGATCGCAATGGTCTAAATGTAAGATAAGAAGCAATACAGCCAAATTATTAATAGTGGTTATGTCTGCTTGACGAGACCATGGATCATGTAGACCTCCTTCCTCATGGTTTTTATTTTCCAAACCTTCCATGTTGAGCACATACAAATTACTTACATAATCAGACAAAACAAATACTGAAGTTAATCCTGAAGGCCGATACATACGCAGGATGCATTTCACAGGGCAGGAGCTATATTTGAATGAATTAATTAGTAGCTCTTGTAGATTCTTTAATACCCACCTCAGAAGCATTTTATTGTGTTACTTAGAAACCTATTGCCCACAACCTTCTTTCCTAATCTCTGGGGAGCATTCCTAACCAGAGCTTCTAGTTATTTAGCTCTTTTTCTATTTTCAAACTCCAGACTAACCCTTTGGATACATATTTTTAAGGCAAGACCAGCCTTTAAATTAAAGATCACAGATGTAGACGTATACTGCACCCGAGCTGGAGAAACAAAGAGCCGAAGAGAGGCCTCATTCTTGTGGCCCATGCTGCTTATTGACTGCTGTCTCTCTGCTCCAAGCTCCAAGTCCCCCTCTGTCCCTGCCGCCAATTCCGTGCCCATGGCCAACGTGCAGCACATCTGTCTAGCTCTCAGCGCCATCTCCTCCCACCACCTCCAGGATGACTTTGTTCCCCCTCTATTATTCCCACTATTGTAGCTTCACTCTCCCCTCTTCAAATCCTTTTCTCTGGCAGTTTAAAATCATGTTCTTTTCTTATTCCAAAACAAACCTGGATCCTGTTGGAGCAGCTCCCACCTGTCCCCCTGCCTTCACTACCAAACTCCCCCAAACCGCGAATGCCTCTCCCTTCTTCTCCCCACCCTCGGTCCACTTCTCAGCTCATTTCCATTTGGCATCTTTTTTGCCCTGATTCTTTCAAAGGTCACCAAAGTGTTCCTAAATGTTAAAGGCAAGGTTCTTTTTCAGACTCATGTCATAGGACCAGTCTCTCTCCCTGTTGTGCAAGACTCTGTGCATTATGGTGGGCCAGGCGTGACTGACAGGTACAGGTGCTAGAGAATGGAAGCAGGCACAGTCTTTACCCTGCAGGAATTCAAGGTCTGCTGGACAGAGAAACCGAGTGGGAGAAATCCTCAGTAGTGGAGGGAGCAAATGAAGGAGTAGTTCTGTCTGCCAGAAAAAGGAGGCTTCAGGGAAGAGGTGAGGCCAGAATAGAGACAGACAGGACAAGCAGGGCCTTTTCTCGGGAGAGGCACTGTGACAAATGCGGCAGAGGTTCTAAAGCTGCCCCAACCATGGAGTCTTCCCTCACTAGGTACCCCTTTTCTGCTCATCCCTGTTCATGTAGCCATTTGCCTGAGGGGTTTTGCTCTATTTCTCAAAACTCTTTTCTTGGGTTTCACCTTTTCTAAGGGTCTGCCCCTAGATTCTGTGCCCATAGCCAAATTTCTGCAAATCTGTCTGGCTCCATCCCCTCCCATCACTTCCAGGGTGACTTTGTTCTCCCTTCTATTATTTCCACTATTGGACCTCTATTTTCAGCATAAGAGGCTTGCATAGAATTTCTCTTCACACTCAAATAATCAGTAACTAAGTCCTATTGATTCTACTTCTAATAGGATGCTCATCCCCTGCCATTTTCTTAATGACATTACCATTCTCTTAATCCTGTCATTCCCCTGCTCAAAAAAACCTTTCATGGCTCTTGAAACAATCCAGTCATCTGGCTCAAGGTTAAAGTTGAGAGCCAAGACAGTCAAGGCCCTAAGCTGCCTCTCCAACTTCATTCTTCATCTGTTCCCCTTTTTCCTATCCCATCCATCAACCCCCCCAAAGCTTTCCGCCACCTAGACAACTCTGGCTTGCTGCAGTATCTCTGTTTACTGGGGTCTGCTCCTCTCCCTTCCAGGCTCCTCTCAAAGGGTTCCTCCCAGAAGGCTCTCCCAATTACTCTGCCCTTCCTCTGCCCAGTCTGAATTACTCCACTCTTCTAGAGGCATTCCCATAGCACTTTGTGAGGTAAGGATCTCGCGAGGTTTATGTATACATCTCTCAGCGGTGTGGCTTCTTGTTGACCTGGGGTGTATACACTAACCACATCACATAGCCTTCCGAATAGTGATACTCCTAAACTGTTCACTAAATGAAGTCAGTTCCAAAATATCTGTGCTCTTCTCTGGTATATGCTAAGAAACAGAAGTTTCCTACCCACTGCAGAAAACCACATCTACTAGGTCAAACTTGCTCAGGAAAAAACCAAGTGACGGTAAACTAAGGTTGATACTTGCCTCTTGCACCCCGGAAAAGGACTCTGTAGTGTTTTTCTAATCGCTTGGCCATGTAGTTGGCATTTAATATAGCAATTTCTGTGGCCTGTTTAAGGCCCTTGCCTCCCATCATCTGTAAGAGAGAGAAAAAGAGTCATCAACCACAGAACAGGTAAACCCAGTGGACACTAACCAAAGACACCCCCAAACAAATCCCGCCCACAAGGGAAGTCAGCCTACCATCACTGCATTACAAATGGGTATAAAATCCCAACAAGGAGGTCTGCCAGTCTTCTCTAAGCCTGAAATAAATTTCAGTTTTCTCCTTGGAACATAACTTTATATTTCTTATAAAAGTAACTAAGTGGTAAAAGAGTAACAACAAGGAACAAAGTAACAAAGCTTACAACAGGGCAAAATTGGCTGACTATTTTGTTATCTAAAGAGGAAAAAGAGTAAGATACTCTTAATCACAGGAAACAAACTGAAGGTTGCTGGGGGTGGAAGGATGCGGTAACTGGGTGATGGACATTGGGGAGGGTATGTGCTGTAATGAACACTGGGTATTCTCTAAGATAGATGAATCAAAGACCTGTACCCCTAAAACAAATCATACATCACATGTTAATCAACTGAATTTAAATCAAATAGAAGAAAAGAAAAAATAAAGAGGAAAAAGAATTTTAAATTACATGCATTTGGGAGAGGTTTTGTTGCTTACTGTGAATTTGAGATCTGAAATTTGGCCAGAAATCTCGTGCCATCTTGACCAAAATCCCCACTGAATCAATTTTGTATGGTTTGTCTTACAGTTGTCCATAGTCAGGATTATTTATATGTTTAACAACTACCAGGTTTGATCTTATCCTTTTCTGGTAGTTTCTAAATCAGGGTGAACATTATCACCAGCAAAGAGCTTAAAATCAAGACTGCTGACATTCTTCCCAGAATACCTCATGTATGATGGAGGCTTGGTATATATTAAATACATAACTAATATAGGACGAATGAGAAAGCATCAAATAAAACAGGGATACCAACGTCCAAAGCAAGGAGAGGACACATTTTGCCAAGCTGGACAAAGAAGGGTTCCCAAAGAAAGAGTTAGAATTTGAGTGGAAATCTAAAAATGGGTAGAATTTGGAGAGGCAAAAAGAAAGGGGAAGGAGCTCCAGGGGATAAGAATGGCAAAAACCAAGGTGTAGAAGTGAAGGCATAGGGTTGCAGTCTGGGGGTTACTGTAAAGGCTGGTGGGCTGCGATGACCTCTTATAAGCCTCAAACCTTTCCTATGAAGAGCTTGGATTTGGTTCAGTGGCTCTCAACTCATGCATCAGAGTCATTTGGAAAGTTTGATGGCCCATGCCCTACATCTCATATGCTGAATTTGATTCTCTCTGGGATGGGGCCTAGGCATGCACATTTTGGGAAGAATCCCCTAAGGATTCTGTGTACGCTAGTAAGACCGAGCAGTAAAGGCAAAGGGAAACCAGGAGATAATTTGGGCTCTTAGGGGGAACTCTGCAGTCCTATAGAGTGTCCAAGACGGACTGAAGCAGGGAAAGAAGGTAGTTCTCGTGCCCGGGTGGCAAGTAACAACAGCCTGAAATAAAGGGGGGTCCAGGTCAGAGAGGTAGCTTAAAATCTATTTTATTTCACTTTTAACTGAGGTTCTGTCTGGTATTCCTGGCATATGGCCAAACCAGCCTTGGGGCATTTATTTTCTGTATGTGGGAAATCATCTCTAACCCAAATATATCCATATGAAACAATCCAGGTTTACAGGATCTAGGGACCAAAAAGGAACCTGGGAATAAGATTCTGTTTGCAAAGAAGCAGACCTTTATTATGATTGTTTTTGTTGTTACTATTTGTAAAACAACTCAAATATCATTTTTAAAAGGAGGTTTTAGTCTCTGAGGTACAGAATTGTTGTTCCAGCTTCCCAGAAAGTTTTCATTAAGAATCATAAATGCCACACTGTTTAAGAATAACAGCCAGCCCCACAGAGCCATCCAGCATGACTTGCATAGCTGAGTTTTGTAGTCTTGTTTCACCAGAAGCCACCCTTCCTTTAAGGAGGAAAGCCAGTTTGGGAAAGCTGCCCTAATTAGCTGCTGAACAAGTGTTCTGTCCAGTGCACAGTCTTGTCAGCCCAGGGGGTGGGCAGGCCCGTTTGAACAAGAGCCGTATAAAATAAACTCTAGCTCTAGAGTTTTTTGGAGAAACACAAAGAAAGGAAAGCTGTTCTCTAACAAAGTCTAATTACCCCAGAGAGTTACAGTTCCACAGGCTCTAAAGGGCAAAGAGCTTTGGGAAACTACCACATAAGCAAATTTCTGCTATTTTGTATCTTATCTTCCAGGTTCCTAAGAAATATAAAGCAATGTGAGATTTATTCCTAAAATTTATCCCAGGATTTCAACTAAGCGTAATAATTAGTACGTGCACTGTTTTTCACTTGCAAGGGGCTGTACAAATCCTACAGGAAACTAAAATCACATAGCCAGAACATCCATATGACTCATGGAACGTAACTCGGTCTGCAACAACGTATCTGGCATTTCAGTTTCTGTGATGTGAAGCCCACTATGAGGACCCAAAGGAAAGAGCACCGTGAAGAAGAGACGAAATACATTTTATCTGATCTCTTTCAGAAGGTTTCTTCCACCCAAGTCAGCAATCTTCACTGAATCACATCTCAGATCATGGATTTTTTCTTTTTTCAAAATAAATATATTTTATTTATTTATTTATTTGAGAGGGAGAGAAAGGGGGGGTGGACGAAGAGAGAGAATCTGAAGCAGACTCTGAGCTGAGCGCAGAGCCCCACACGGGGCTCAGTCTCACAACTGCGAGATCATGACATGAGCCAAAACCAAGAATTGGATGCTTAACCAACTGAACCACCCAGGCACGCCTGGATTTCTTCATTTTTAAGTCGAGGAGAAAGTCTGCAGTCTTAGTTTCCCACACACCTATCACACCCTTTGCCCACCTAACACAGTCACAGGCCTCACCTTAATATAGGCCCAGGAAATGGGCAAGATGGAACTGGAGCCCCACGGGGCTGCGCTGACAGTACCCACAGGCCGGTCATCCTCATTTGGCTTTACCGAGATGATGGGGTGATTGGGCAAGAAAGGGGCAAGATGCTTCTTCCTGTTATGTTTAAACACAACTTCAGAAGATATAAAAAAAGATCCAGACCAACCAAACAGGCAAGTGCTGAGCCCTCTCAGAAAGCTCTATTCCTAGTAGAGGAACTCAGAGTGGAAAGGACCTGACACCTGCTGAGAAACAGATGTTCAGGAAATACTCCTTCCTTCCTCTTCTTCACCAGCCATCAGTGTCCCCGTGGCTCACCTGAGAACTATGGCAGACGATTTGTCACAGACAGGCAGCCATGAAATAGCTTGCAATCCATGGACTTATCAGGATGTGGGGACCTCCCAGCCCCACGCCCCACATTCTTTCCCAAGGCATCTAAGGGATAGAGGGTGCTGCTGAGAGGGAGCCCCATGGGCCTACGCATCGGAAGCCAGCACATGAACATCACTCCTCCATGTCCCCCATAGCTGAAGTATTGAGGTGCCCCCACTTGTTACAAATCATAATAATCAAAAAGAAAAACAGGAAAAAGCAAGAGGGCGAGGCTCCCAGCAACCTGAAGACTGGGCCCTTTGGTCCATTCTTGGAAAACTGAAGAAACATAATCACCATGCTATACATGTTACACATCTTATAGATTAAAGTTTGTACCCTTTACCAACCTCTCCCTACCCACCCACCCCCTGCTCCCCAGCCCTGGCAAGCACTTTTCTCCTATGAGTTCCTTTTGTTGTTGATAGATAATTCACTTTCAATGTAACCATCAGCTGCTTTCTTTTAAAAGAATGAAAAAAAAAAAAAAAAGAAAGAAAACCTTCTTGGAAATCTAAATTAAAGTCTAAGAGGCACTTGCAGGTGCTAATATTCCAGTTCAGACCCATAATGCTCCAGTAAACTCTATTCATTGCTCTGCTAATAAACCCGCCCTATCTATGTATGACTGGGAGCTTAGTGTGGCCAACTGGGCACTGTGGTTAATAAAATCTACTTATGCTCATCTTTGGACGTTCCCTAAATCACCCTTCTCACTGCTTCTCTCCCAGCCCCTACAGGCACACTAGATATGAAGGTGTCCATGACCCTTGAAGACCTTGATGAGAACAGCGAATTTGGGGCCATTCTTTCATTCTTAGTCTCTAAAACCTTCCTGAAACAAGCAGCCCAGAACTCACACGCCGATGGGCCCCATGCCAGGGCCGCCTCCTCCGTGGGGAATGCAGAAGGTCTTGTGAAGATTTAGGTGTGAGACATCAGACCCAAAATCTCCAGGACGACAGATTCCCACCTATCACAAAGGGAAAGAGCCAAAATCAAAAGTCAAGAACTTGAAAGGGTGCTCTGGAAAGGTGGCCATGCTATATACTGTGGCCTCTCCCTTCTGAGGAAAGGCAGGCAGAGCTGTTCACAAAAATGTTCTCAATACCGGCCAAGATCTGCCGTCAACACCTCGCATCCCATAGGCAGCCTGGCTTACGGTTTCTATGGAAACAGCAACTGACCATTTAGCCTAATTTAGATTTTAAAATACGCATTTAACTATACAGTCAATTCCTAATTTTCCACCACAAGAGGGAGGAGAGGAAGCACCCTGAGCAAAGGGAAGTACCTCCTTGCTGCAGAAACAGATTACTTTCACCCCCGCAATGTTACCTCCCCTGCATGGTTGGCTTTGAGTGTCATGTACTTTGGGTACACCAGTGGAAGGGGATGAAAGGCTGCCTGAGAAGATGCTGAGCCAAGGGAAAGGAAGGGAGGCTGAGAGTTTTCCTGAGACCACTCTAATACCAGCCACAACATTCAACAGGCCTTCCTGCCACTTTGGCATTAGGGCTAATTTTCAATGTGTCCAAAGATGAAGAGTACATTAATGCTATTGAAGCAATAGACAATCCCTGGACGACACTTAGAAGGGAACCAGACAGAAGTAAAGAAAGGTAGAAAGAACTTGAAATGATAGAATAAAATAAACCAAAACCAAAAACAAACAAACAAAAGACAAAACCAACCCACAACCACAACCACAACTATAAACAATGACCAAGAAGTTAAGAAAACTGGAAGATGATGATATCCTCTTCTCCAATGGGCCCTACAGCATTTGCTCCAGGGTGCACATTACACAGAACCCTCCCCCTCTCACCCTCCCTCTCTCACTCTATCACACACACACACACACACACACACACACACACACACACACCCCACATAAGTAATCAGGATTGGCCCTTCAGGACAGAACTATTCAGCCACTTTACATTGAAGAAGTTGAAGCAGATTAATGGCTTTTTCATTGTCATGGGATGTTGTGGGAGATCAACATTCGTAGTGGCCAGAACCTGGGTCGGAACTCCCTTGGGAAGGGAGTCAAGTGACCTTCTCTTGGTAGCATCCCTAGAGAGATCACAACCTCTGACGAACTAAGGATATTCAGTTCATTCCCTGCATCCTGTCAATCTCTTTACCTCCTCCCCAACTTTCAATCATCTCCTTAAAATCTAATCTCAGTGAAATTGCAGTACTTTGCTTGAAATTGGCAATAAAGAAAGTCAGCCACAGTTCTGAATTCAGTATCATGTTTTAAGACAATTGTCAAGAAGTCAGAGGAAAAAATCTTTTTCTGACTTAACCATTTTCCCGGGGAGTCCCTCTTGTGTTGCCTACCTGCGCATTCATATTTGCCCCATCTAGATAGACCTGTCCTCCATGTTGGTGAATCAGGTCACACACATCGCCAATGTGCTCTTCAAACACTCCATTGGTGGATGGGTATGTAATCATGATTGCTGCCAGGTTCTCCTTGTGTTTATCCACCTGTGGGATAGAAAAGAGCAGAGGGAGACAAAGGAGGAAATGTTTATTGGCCAAACCCTTTCTTTTTACTTTACAGAATTAGGAAAGATGAAGTCTTTTTTCATTTCTAGAATTCCCTCAAAGTATGATGACAATAACCATTCACAGCCATTACTCTTTTCTTAAGTCATTCCAAAGAAATAACAAAATGCCTTTAGGGTAGGTCTCCATGATCAAGACCTAAAAGACTATTAGGAAGATCTTTGGGTATTTTAGGCTCAAGTCCCCAAGGCTTTCCCTCAATAATTATTTCAGAACTTTTTGGTTCCAGACATGTCTGTTCTCACAGTTAATCTCTCTCTGCTCATCTTGCTGTATCCACCCCTATTCCATTTCCCTCTCATTCTCTTGAAATTAGAATTCCCATAAGGAGTGTTCCGCTCTGATAAAAAGAAATCTCCCTCACGTTTCCTTTTCACAGAAAGCAAACATATATAAAAGGCACATTCCTGTTTTTCTGGCCAGTGAGTCAGAGCACGCTCATGTGGAAATGAAAAAAAAATTTTTTTTAAAGGTCATATTCTATATTGGGGAAACTTAGTAATTACAACTACTGCCCCAGAATATCTGTTGGTAAAAACTTTGTGGGCTCTGGAAGGGTGGGGATGGATGGGAGAGATGAGCAATGCTGTTGTGTTTTCAGTTTCTTTTGAAGGCAGTTACATGAAGTTCTCAGTCTCCATGCCTAGTAATCCTGACAAAAATCACATTGCTATTCAACTGATTTCCTTCCCTCTTAAGATGCAGCCTCCAGTCCACCAGTGGAAAGCAGATACAGTTGCTAGGCAACCTCTTCCTGGAGGTTGGGAGGTTGGGAGTGGGGGTTGGTGTTGCAGGAAGGAGGTGGAATGCTGCCCGAAATTCAGCAGGTAATGGCTGGGACAGTCACACACATTTGCAAAATCTACATTTATGTTTTAATTCCCAGCACAAAGATTGAGAATAACTGTGACTGCCAGTTTGATCATTAATGGGGGAAGGGGGGGAAGGTTGGGCAGGAAGGAGGATGCAGGCAGGCCCTGCAAGGAGAATCCTTACTATGACATGAATAATTCATTCAGTTTCTTACATATGCATTAAGAGGATGGGATTTCAGTTCAAAGGATCTTCTCCCGGTTAGTGAAGGAAGAAGTAGACTATGTTTGGTTTTATTATGGACCAAAAATGTGACTGCTGCATTTTATTTTTCTAATAGAGACAGTTAGGTTTTCTGATTTTACACCATTTTCCCCAGACCCATTCAGAGGAGGAACTGCAGTCTTTTAATAAGAATGCAAAGAAAGGGGCAACCCCCTTGGGTCCCCTCCCTCTTTGGGAGCTGTGTACTATCACTCAATAAACTTTGTTTTGCTGCCCACCAAAAAAAAAAAAGAAAAAAAAATCGAAGAAAGATAACATTGATATAAACCATGCAGTCTCTTCTCCCCAGCAAATATTCCCAACCCAGACCTCGCCCATCTGTTTAGTGGAAGACGGGTACCATGGCCTTGAGGTGAGCTGTGTCAATATTCCCGTATTTATCCACCTCCACAGGCTGAATCTTCATGCCTGCCATGTGGGCACTTGCAGGATTGGTCCCATGTGCTGATTTTGGAATGAGGCAAACCTTAGGAAAGGAGTGAAAGGAAGGAGAAAAAACCATCACCAGGCTTTTCATGGCAGAAAAGTGCTACGACACGCTTGGAACACAGATTGAATAGGCGCCACATGCTTTATTTAAACTGATCATGAACGCCTTAAAATCTGCTACAATTTCAATATTACTGTAGTGTAAAACAATGCCCAAAAGAGGAGTTTGCATTTGAATCCACAAATATTGCTCTTTAAAGAGTCATGTAATATTAATTAGTACTCTCCTCCCTTATCTCGGCAGACCAAAAACCAGACCCAGGGTTATTCTGACCTTGCTCAGTTATAAATGTAGAAAGTATCTTAAAAGAACATAAGGTTGGAAGTTAAACTCTAGGACCCAAGTGCCCAAATCATAGCTTCAATGCTCTGCTTGGCTTTGCTGAGATCCAGAAGAGATGATAATGGTAGATATAATTCCAAGGCCTTCCACTGCTGATACATCAATTATGTCACCATTTACTGGGTGCTTATTCTGTGCAATGACTTGTTAGTTGCCATAAGAATCATAAAGTGAGCATGAAAGCGTGTCCTGTGTTCATGGACAATACTGGCAAATGTATAAACAGGTGCCACAGGAACTCAGAATAAGGGGGTGTCACTTCAAGCGGAAGAGGTAAAGGGAAAGTGTTTCAAGAGCTAGATCTTAAGCTAGCATTTAAAGATGAGTTGAATTCTTACAGAAGGTGGATGGTGGGTACAATTTTAGAATTCCCAGATTTAAATCATTTTCATTTCCTCCTACAAGTCACACGAACACAAGCAAACACACATGCTCTGGTCGATGTGACGGTGCTGCACTACAGGAAAGGGCATCACAGAGTCTCCCCAACAGAAAGCAACTAGGAGAAGCAATGATCACTCTGAAAATGATCCTCCCTTTTTAAAATCCCAGGACCAATACTGCAACCCCTTGAAGAGAAATGGATGGGCGTTATAGAAATGGGCTTATAAAGGGGAAACTGCTTACAGCTCTTTCCTCAAAAACAGCAAAGTTGTCTACTTAAGCAAAACACATGTGTACGCAAAGGCAAACTATCACTCTTCTGTTGATAGAAAGTTTGTGCCTCTTTTGAATGGTTACTGGTCTCATGCTGGTGACGAGGTGTGTCCTCAAATTCTTTTTCTAAATTAAATGCTTCCCTATTGTATTGACTTTCTTTAATTTCTCAGAACCAAAGTCCCTTGTCCTTTCCCATAAAGTATTTTTATTCTCCCACCAGATCTTTGGATAAAAGGATCCCTTCCGGGCAGAACACTGATCAAGAAGGAAAAGGCAGGGGCGCCTGGGTGGCTCAGTCGTTAAGCGTCTGCCTTCGGCTCGGGGTGTGATCCCAGGGTCCTGGGATCGAGCCCCGCATCGGGCTTGCTGCTCCACTGGGAGCCTGCTTCTTCCTGTCCCACTCCCCCTGCTTGTGTTCCCTCTCTCGCTGGCTGTCTCTCTCTCTGTCAAATAAGTAAGTAAATAAATAAATAAATAAGAAGAAGGAAAAGGCAAATATTAAAAATGAATAGAATCGACTACACTCAAATAAAAAATTTTTTAAAGATTTTATTTATTTTTTTGACACAGAGAGAGAGAGCATGCACAAGCAGGGGGAGGGACAGGCAGCGGGAGAAGCAGACTCCCCACTGAGCAGGGAGCCTGAGGTTGGACTCAATCCCAGGACCCTGGGATCATGACCTGAGCTGAAGGCAGAAACTTAACTTACTGAGCCACAGAGGCACTCCCAAGTAAAAAAAGATTTTAATGAATATAAAATATTGGTTAAAGGCCTAAGTTAAGAATTTGTACCAGGGAAGTTCTGTTGAAATAAAAACATTCAAGGTAAAAATGTCAACCATCCTGTGGTACACTGAATAATGGGCCCCCCAAAATGTCCAAACCTGATCCCCAGAATCTGTGGATGTTACCTTATGGCAAAAGGGACTTTGTAACTATGATTAAATCAGGCTCTTGAGGTGAGAAATTATGGATCTTGAAACCTGGATTATCAGTTGGGCCCTAAATATATTCCCCAGTATTCTCAGCAGAGGGAGGCAGAAGGAGGTCTGACCACAAAGTAAGGAGAAAATGTCATGAATGAACAAGAGGATGCAGTGAGGGCAGGAGGGGGCCCCAAGCCAAGGAATGCAGGAGGCCTCCAGAGAGGCAAAGAAACAGATTCTCTCCTGGATCCTCCAGAAGCAGCTAGCCTTGCCAACACCATGACATTAGCTGCGGGAAATCCAATTCTAGACTTCTGGACTCTATAACTGAGAAAATAATTTTTTGTTTTCTCAAGCCAGTGAGTTTGTGAGAATTTGTTACAGCAGCCACAGGAAACTAATACATATCCTGACATAAGGCGGCAGAAAGAGAAAAGTCTCAGTTTTATCAATGACTCATTTATATGTTGCTGTTACACATTTCTGGTTTTCTATGTGGAAATAGGAAACTTTATTTAATAATTTTTTTGGGAAACTTTTTAATGGTAATTTTTCCTCACTTTAAAATTGTGGGGTCACAAGGGACAGGGAAATAACGGGACCCAGATTTAATGCATTAGTTTATATAAAACAATCCTCTTTGGTGCATTTATGACCATTTAGGTGGATGCTACGTTTTTTCAACTTCCCAATGTACCCGGCATAGACCCAACCCCATAGCTCATCCTCCAACACTTGCTGAACGAGTGAGAGATTAAGGAGGAGTGCTTCTTTGCAAAGGAAATAAATTTCTTACCACTAATAAAATCTAACAACCAAAGGCTACTACTTCATCTCAGGTACTTGGGAAGAGAAAAAATACTCCCATACATATTTTTGGGTTGGGGGTGGTTTTTGGTGTTTTCTAGGGTTTAATATTTTCCCTTTGTATAAGAATCTCGTCTCTGATCAGCAAATGTGAGTTAATATTTGACTAGCAAATTGAATTATTAATTATAATGGGTTTAAGACAGTGCCTGGTAAGTATTTGTTAAATAAATTTGTATTCTCCCAGATTAAACTGGTAAATCAGGAACTTGACTGTTGCATTTTAGGAACCTCTGAAATTTAACCTAAGAGCAAACGTGAAAAGAACTGCCCAAAACAGCTTGAAATAAGAGAACTATCAGGAACCTGGGAGGTTCTGAAGAACATGATTTCCCCACACTCCTTTTCGAAACAGAAGGATATATTTTACTGGATTCCATTAGAGTCTATTATGTAGGAGCAGCTGCCTTGGACTTCTCTGATGTGGAAAATTTTTCCTTGATTATTTGAGCAATAAGTCATTTCTCCTTCTCCAACTGAAAACATTGGCTTTAATTAAAATCTTTAATCTAGAAAGGATGTCAACATTTCCAAACTTAAGAGTTCTGTATTTCTACAAGCTCAGGGGCTGGACGGCCTTCCCTGCCTCTCCCTCCCTTAGCCCTCCACAAACGGCTGCATCTAGCTCCCCTCCATCCTTCAGAATAGAACAAGGATGCTGTGGTGATAGCAGTGTGGGCAATGGTGAGAGAAGAAACATCACACACAGGGGGACAGAGAGAGAGGAGAGGACTGAAAAACACAGAGAGGGAAAAGGAGCAAGAAAGGATCCAAGAGTCAGAGAAGAACTCTGCCCAGGCACAATCAAAAGTTCTTTCATCCTTTCTCCTTGACCTTTCTGGTTTGGTCCCCAACTCCTGGACATTCACAGATACTTCCTGGTGTCACACTGGAGAACTAGGAACGAAGAGGGGTGGCAAGCATCGCAGAGTAGATGCAACCTGGATGTTAGCTGGCTTTGTTATCAGCTCATCCCTGGCCTTCCATAAGCACCACAATGTAGATCTCAAGGCCTCTCTATAAAGCCTCTGGGCAGGAGGCGGTGAGGTGAAGGAGGCAACATGGAGGTGCTCACACAGTATGAACAGATCCCTTCCCAGGATCCCCAGACACGTGGTTAATGAGTACAACAAGGACAAGTTCCAGTGGCTACCTCAGTACAAGGAAGCCACACAGGAAAACAGAACGGGGACTTTTAATGTCAGTCACCGGGCATCGTTTCCCTGGACAACAGGAGCTTCAGCGTTTCCTTTCTGATGCTATCACAGTGCTGAGCCTGAGGTTCAAAGAATAATTCTAGTCCTAAACTAACCCTTCCTTAGAAAATTAAAGAATTCAGGGCGCCTGGGTGGCTCAGTCGGTTAAGCATCTCCCTTCGGCTCAGGTGATGATCCAGGGGTTTTTGGACTGAGTCCCACATCAGGCTCCCTGCTCAGCGGGGAGCCTGTTTTTCCCTCTGCCACTCCCGCTCCCACTCCCCCTGCTTATGCACTTGCTCTCTCTCTGTCAAAAAAATAAATAAAATCTTTAAAAAAAATTAAAGAATTCAAAACTACTAGAAAACCTAAGTGAAAAAAACCAAGTTGGTGTGTCAGGGACTGTGTCTATCTGAGTTATGACTCGATATAACTCTGGACTGGCACACAGAGTGCTTTGCATATGATCACTATAGAATAATTACTCAATTAATGAATGTTCTCTTTTTCAAAATTCTTTGAAAATCAGTGCTACTGCCCAACTAGGATAAAGGCCTGGGAAAACACACCTGTGGAATCAGGATAAATAAACAGGAGAAGGAGCAAGAAAATGGTCTTTTTCCCCCCCTTTTTTGAAAGGGAAGTGAAACAGTTTTTAGATTCTTCATTGCCAAATACAGGCAGCTAACCATGAATAATCTAGTTTTAATAAAACCAGAAATGGACTGAGACTGGGCCACCATTTATTGTACCCCACTTACTTGGGCAGCCAGAATGAGCCTGGCACCCTTTTCTCTAACTCTCCTGGGATGGGTGTCACTTTTGTCCTGCTCCCAACCCCTGCCCACTGCTCCCTCCAAGAAGTCCATGTCCACAGCTCAGTGGAAGTTCTAGCTTGGTATTGGGTCATCACCAAAATGAAGACCTCGCAAACACAGTCTCTTTCACCACACTCAGAAGCCTAGGTCAGATAACTGCTAGAAGCACTGCCTCTGGGGATCAGTGGAGTCCAGTCAAGCCCATTAGCAGCTCTGCTGGTCCCTACACAGACCCCAAGAGCAGTTTGGATCACGGAGACTAGACTCTCATACCCAAAGTAAAAACTGAAGCAGAGCCACGAACTCTGCTCCATGTCTTCTTTTGCTGCTTAGAGATGACAATTCTCAATAGGGAATTTATTTATTCAGCAAACATTTTATTAAAAATTTATTTATGGGGTATGTTAAGTTTCAGCTCAGGTCATGATCTTGGGGTCATGGGATCGAGCCCCACATTGGGCTCTGCGCTGGGCATGAAACCTGCTTGGGATTCTCTCTCACTCTCTCCCTCTACTTTTTTAGAGTAATGTCTACATCCAACGTGGGACTCAAACTCATGACCCCTGAGATTAAGAGTCTCCACCAACTGAGCCAGCCGGGCACCCCTCGATAAATATTTTTTGAGCATACAGAAACCAGAACTGTGCCTAGTCACAGTAGGAGTTACGGAACAATTAAAGGTTGGTCTCTGCCCTTTGTCCAGGCCTAAGACCTGGAACTGTAACATTCCTGTCCTTTCCTGCCTTTCCTCCCAGGAAAGTTAGAGAAGGGGGTGCCAGGTTCGTTTTGGGTGCCCAAGTAAGTGGGATACAGTAGGCAGTGGCCCAATCTCAGTCCATTTCTAGTTTTATTAAAACCAAAAGATTATTTACGGCTAGTTGCCTGTATTTCACAACGAAGAATCTAAAACCTGGCCGACTTTCACACACTGTGTTTGAGCAAAAACCTTTTATCTCCAAATGTTTTCCCTCAAAATGGTCCAGTGAAATGTCTTGGGGGCAAGGACTGTAGCAGCTGGTTCAAAGAAATCTGTTCCTTGATTATATGTTCCCTAGCTGCTTACAAGAAGGCTTAGAGGGAGTGTACCACAGAACAAAAGGAATGCTAAGAGTTGGACCCATTGCCACCCTGTGGTGAGCAACCACCACTTGTCCATACTCACTGTTCTGTGTCCCTCTCCTCTCCCATCCAAGTAAGCTCGGATAGTGGCCAGCCCAGCATATTCCCCCTGCGCTCCGCTGCAAAGGTAAGAAGAGAAGGGTTAGGGCTTTGGGCCTCTTTGCTTTCATTGACTCATTCAATATTCACTGGGCATGGGTGGCATGTTCACCAACACGTGACCCAAAGACATTACCCAACACCATGGAAAGTTCACTGAGGATAGCTGCACCAGCCTAAAAGTTCTCGAGCAACCACAGAATGGCACTTGGTCTTTGTACTAAAGCTCACCCACTGCTACTCAGAGATGGGCCTTTCAAGCCTTGCTCAGGATCATGTACCTAAGAATTCGTTCCTATTATAGAAAAATTCAAAATTATAAAAAAATAGAAGAATACAAGGAGCTGCCACGTACCTATCACCCAGCTTTAACAATTCTCAGATATAGTCAATCTTTTTCCAACCATTTCCCTTACAAGCCCCCTCACTCTGAACTAGACTGTTATTTAAGTAGGCTCCATGCCCAACATTGAGCTTGAACTCACAATCCTTAGATCAAGAGTTGCATGCTCTATGGACTAAGCCAGCCAGCCACCCCTGAACTGTTATTTTGAGGCAAAACTCAAGCATCATATCATTTTATCAATTCAAACTTCAGTGTGTATCTTTCAAAGATAACAATTATTATTTAAAAAAAATATAGCTATAGCGGTGTCTGGGTAGCACAGTCAGTTGGGTGTCCAACTCTTGGTTTCAGCTTGGGTCTCATCTCAGGGTCATGAGATCAAGCCCCACATTGGGCTCCACGCAGCATGGAGTCTGCTTGGGTTTCTCTCTCCTTCTCCCCCTGCTCCTCCCCTCCCTCCACATGTGTTCTCTCTCTCTCTCCCTCT
The DNA here is from genome assembly GCF_017311325.1 of Ursus maritimus. NCBI lineage: Eukaryota > Metazoa > Chordata > Mammalia > Carnivora > Ursidae > Ursus > Ursus maritimus. Next base: position 779,811 of record NW_024424119.1, read on the forward strand.
TTCTCTCTAAAGTAAAGGAGGGCATGTGATGTAATGGGCACTGGGTATTATATAAGACTGACCAATCACTGACCTCTACCTTTGAAACTAATAATACATTATACGTTAATTAATTGAATTTAAATTAAACAAATAAAATAAAATCTTTAATACACACACACACACACACACACACACACACTTATAACTAAAATTATTACACCTAAAACCACGATTTCCCAATACCACCACATTTTTAGTCAGCGATCAGATTACCCCAAAGGAACTATGCACTTTGAATGTGGCGACATTTCCATTAGTCTCTTGGGTGAGCTTTCCCAGGCCCCACATGCACGTGGCTGTTAGAGGCTGGCCATACCAACTAAGCAGTCCTGGAAGGCACCACTTTTAGAGCACACTTAATGACTAACAGTCCAGTGAGTGATGCTGAGTCAATCAGAAACTGTTACTTAATGTTCTCAGTAATCTCTGCAGGAAGGAAAGGGAAGTGAGTAATAGGTTTTTAAATCCCATTCAAAATGCGTATTTCCCCTATTTCACAAAATTACACCATTCTTTAACTCTGTAGAAGTCCCAGTGGTTTTGGCATTCATCCTTTCTAGTCACACCATAATATTGAGATCATACTCTAAAAGCACAAGGCTTAAGAATAAACTAGATAAACTTTTATTTCTAAACCAAATGTTAAAATTTTGAGCACTGGAATGTTTTTAAAGAGAACACTAGATTGAACCTGTTGGATTTGAAATGTTTGTAAACTCTTGTGGGGACACTGATGATCTGGTGTCAGGATCACCAGAATTGAGGACTTAAGAGAGGCCAGAGAACAGGGAAGCATCTGGGGGTGAAGGACTTAGAGTGTGGCTGGAGAAAGAAAAGAAAGTGGTGATTTACAGAGCAATAAAATAGGGTAGATGAGCTAAGGAACAGTAATAAGTACAAACTGCTCTGTTAATTAAGCACTTCCTATTTACCAGGCACGCTGCAGAGTAAGCCCAGGGAAAGGGTAGCCCTTGTGGTGGTGGTCGCCACCAACCATTTTTCATCATCTTATTTAATCCTCCCAATACCCCCATGAGGTAGGTACCATTGCCCCCATTTTGCACAAAAAGAAACTGAGGTCTGAGTCTTACATGCCCAACGGCCAACGGTGGCAGATTTTAGACTTCAGTACAAGTTGGCCTTTCAAGGAGGCTCATGCTTCCTGTGTAAGCTATGCCGCTCCTCCGAGCACGCTGTGCTTCCCAAGGGAGTCGGAGCCGTGGTTTTCCTTCACAGAACCCCTGACTGACAGAACAAGGAGGTACAGCTGCACATAAAGAAGACCTGTTCCTGGAAAACCTGGGGCACCCAGTTCCTCATTGCTTAAACTGAGCGAACTTGGCCTCTGCTCTCTTCTAGGGAGGGAGGCAGACACCAGTCTTCCATTTTCCTGGCTTTGGAAAAACAATTGTAGTTCACTTGATGTTTTTATTTGGGGAGCAGAAAAATGAATGTGCTTCAGCAAACCACCCACACCCCTCGTTACTTAGGCTCTCTGTGCCTCTGTGTTCTCATCTTTAAAATAGGGATAATAAATTGCACCCATATGCACTCATAGTATTTTGCTCACTCTTCTATTAATACAATCCTATACGTGTACTGTACATCCAAAATGATTATAGAGCTCACATTTACTTTGTGTGCCTATCTCAGAGTGTAAGCTTTGAGAGTAACGTCTAGGTCTCAGAATATATAAAATAGTACTCTACATGGAGTAGCTCTACAATAAATGCTGAATAAATTTGTTCAAAATTGAGTTCCCATATCCAGCCTAGGCAGTCGACATTATCATCCTTTTCTCCATGGAAAGGGGCCTCAACAAATGGCCCTGTGTTTTTCTCACGACTACTGTTCATCTTCTTTTGTTGGAAAGCCAAACAAAGTGTTCAGACCAGGAATGAAAGAGACTGGAACTATGAGCTGGTAAACCAAGAGAAAGGCAACATCCTAAAGACTTGATCGTAAATGCTGGATGCGGCAACTCAAAAAGTGCAAAAGGTATGTTCTAAAGGCCACATAAAAACAACAATTGCTGGAGAGGATGTGGAGAAAGGGGATCCCTCCTACATTGTTGGTGGGAATGCAAGTTGGTACAGCCACTCTGGAAAACAGTGTGGAGGTCCCTTAAAAAGTTAAAAATGGAGCTACCCTATGATCCAGCCATTGCACTACTGGGTATTTACCCCAAAGATACAGATGTAGTGAAGAGAAGGGCCATATGCTCCCCAATGTTCATAGCAGCATTGTCCACAATAGCTAAATCGTGGAAGGAGCCAAGATGCCCTTCAACAGATGACTGGATTAAGAAGTTGTGGTCCATGTATACAATGGAATATTACTCAGCTATCAGAAAGAACGAGTTCTCAACATTTGCTACAACATGGACAGCACTGGAGGAGATAATGCTAAGTGAAATAAGTCAAGCAGAGAAAGACAACTATCATATGATTTCTCTCATCTATGGAACATAAGAACTAGGATGATCAGTAGGGGAAGAAAGGGATAAAGAAAGGGGGGTAATCAGAAGGGGGAATGAAACATGAGAGACTATGGACTCTGAGAAACAAACTGAGGGCCACAGAGAGGAGGGGGGTGGGGGAATGGGATAGGCCGGTGATGGGCAGTAAGGAGGGCACGTATTGCATGGTGCACTGGGTGTTATACACAACTAATGAATCATCGAGCCTTACATCGGAAACCGGGGATGTACTGTATGGTGACTAACATAATATAATAAAAAATCATTATAAAAAAAGTAAATAAATAAAGGCCACATAAGCCTTATTACTGGGGTTCTATTAAAATAAGGGGAATTATTAGTGCCACCTATTGGTGGAAAAGTATTATGAAAAATAACTGCTTGGCTCCATAACCCAGATTAAGAGTCTATCAGAAAACTACTACATGGGGAGTAGGAGCAAGGATAGTGGTTTTCTGACATCTATTTAAGATGAAGTCGTTGGTGGCCTGGACCTGCAGAACTGGCACAGAAAGGACACAAGTGGGTGGGGAGCCTCAGCCCCACAGAAGTGCCAAGTGAGCACAGGCTTGAACTGTCTGAGAAAAACAGTCCTCCAGTCATGCATTTATTCAGGCTGGTGAAAGAACTGCTATGTATTACACCGCTTAACACAGAATGAGTGAAACCTAGCAGATGAGTTCCTCCAAAACCCAGACTCACTCTATACACTAGAAGAAGCTGGGACAAGTGCAATGTCCCACAAGGTGAAAATAAGATGGAGTTGGTGGGATGCCACAGTTCTGTAATGATTTAACCTAGACTCTGTTAGTATCAGTGTAGCATTCTAAGCACAATTTCAGGCAGCTACTCAATGTGAATTTATCAAAAATGTGATGGGGGAAGGGGAATTTGAAGATGACGTGACAGGGCCAGGGTGATAGCTGAGCTCTTCTGCCACGACTAAACAAGAGTTTAAGGACACAATCAGCGTCAAAGATTTTTAACACTTTACCTACCTTTAGCTTTGCTAAGAACCCTAGGCAAAAAGGTTGGGATTTAGAAATACTACAGCTTAGCTCTACCTGGAAGGGTTACATTTTTAGATCTCTGGAACAAATTTTTATTGGACCATTACACAAGATCAATCCCAAGGGACAGTATATTCTGCCAAGTGTTAGAAATCTCGTAGCAGATGATCCGTCTATCTCTGATGAAGGAAGAGTGTGGCCTGCTCTTACAGACAACTACGCAGAACACACATGGCCAGGGGCCACAGGTAGAAAGCGAGCACTTCCCAAGCATAAAACTAAGATGGACTAAGATTATGAATGATCGGGGCGCCTGGGTGGCTCAGTTGTTAAGCGTCTGCCTTCGGCTCAGGTCATGATCCCAGGGGCCTGGGATCGAGCCACGTCGGGCTCCCTGCTCTGCTGGGAGCCTGCTTCTCCCTCTCCCTCTGCCCCTGCTTGTGTTCCCTCTCTCGCTGTTTCTCTCTCTGACAAATAAATAAATAAATAAAATCTTAAAGAAAAAGATTATGAATGATTTGCATCCTGTAAAGAAGGTATTTTGGTCAGTTACTGTGTACGTTTATCACTGATCACAGAAGTACTCCCTGACCAGTCATGAAAAAAACTCTGCTGAAAGAATATGGTGGTTGATTTCACAGACACCATAGAAATTCCTCAGAAGTTGGCTGCTTTGGAATATTTTGAGACAGATTATTATGGCTGCTATTTTTAAACGAAATATTTCTTCATGGTTTTTACATTTATACATAGGACACCTTTTACAAGACTGCAGAATATAACATATTCTGGTGTCACCAGAAGTCCTGTCCCAGTAGTCACCAAAAGTCCTGCTGAATTATACTGCAGTTGTACTAAGAAAACAGTATTTGTGTTCTCTAGTAGGATACTGTATCTATACAAATCAAAGCAGCTAAAAATGTGCCCTCAAGAAAATGCTTATGTTATGGATCCTACCGTTTTAAAATTTTGGTACCAGTAATTTAAGATTTATACATTTTTTTGAATTATCAAGTATCTAGATTTACCAGATCTATTCTTGTTTTAATTTTCTCTAGATATTCTATGGAAATAATTTTATATTTTTAACCCCATTATTATATTTTGGACACTGATGACCATATTTAGTTTGTGACTTAAGAGAAGTTCTCTTTTATGCTGTTTATAAGTCAGTGGGACTATTTTATTTCTTTTTAAAGATTTATTTATTTATTTGAAAGAGAGAGAGAAAGTGGGAGGAATGGCAGAGGGAGAAAATCTCAAGCAGACTTTCCACTGAGCACAGAGCCCAACACAGGACTTGATCTCATGACCCTGGGATCATGACCTGAGCCAAAACCAAAAGTTGGACACTTAACCGTCTGAACCACCCAGGTGCCCCAGGTCTATTTTATTTTTAATAATATTTGAATTTCCTGAGAAGTTTATTTTGGCATTTTTTAAATTATTACATTTAAAACGACATTCTTCATGAGAAATCATTCTTAGCGATAAATTGTACATTTAAATATGAAGTGAATTGTTTCCCTTTAAGCATCTATAATATCTAACAACTGCATCTAGCTCATTGTATACATTGTAACATTTGGAAGCTAAAATATATATCATTATCCAATAAAACCAAGATTTCTATAGATATAAACAAGTTTATTTGAGAATTTATATGCAAGGCAAAGTGACTAGAATAGCTACAATTTGAAAAAGAAGAAAGTGGGAGGAATCAGTCTGTCTGATGCCAAGACTTATTATATACCTACAGGAATCAAGGTTGTGTGTTACTGGGGGAGGGACAGACATGTAGATCAATGGAATAGAATAGAGAAACTAGAAATCAACTCACATAAATAAAACAAACTGATTTTTTACAAAGTTGCAAAAGCAATGCAGTTGAGGAAAAATAGTCTTATCAACAAATAGTGCTGGAGCAATTAGACATGCATAGGTCAGCCTAAGCCTTTTACCCTTATACAAAAATTACCTCAAAATGGATCATGGATTTAAATTTAAAATATAAAGCTATAAAACTTTTAGGAATAAGCAGAGAAAATCTCTGGAATATAGGACTAGGCAAAGAGTTCTCACAGTTGAAACCAAAAGCACAATTCATAAAAGGAAAATTGATAAAGTACACTTCATCATAATTACTTTTGCTCTGTAAAAGACCCTGTTAAAAGGGCAAAAAGACAAGCTAAGAGTGGGAGAAAATATCTGCAAACTACATATCAAATAAACAGTTAAAGACGTAAAAGACAGTCCAAGTAGAAAGTGGTGCTGTGATGATCCAACATATGACTGTGTTTAGAAGTACTAAGGAAGGGATGCCTGGGTGGCTCAGTCGGTTAAGCGTCTGCCTTCAGCTCAGGTCATGATCTCAGGGTCCTGAGATCAAGTCCCACATCAGGGGAGCCTGCTTCTCCCTCTCCTTCTTCCTGCCACTCCCCCTGCTTGTGTGCTCCCCCTCTCTGCCTTCTGTCTGACAAATAAATAAATCATAAAAAAGTACTAAGGAAGGGTTCCATTAGGATGCTGGAGATTTGCTGTGCGTTCATTGTTGCTGTTTTTCTGTGTATGTGGGAAAGCATAGCTTTTCAGTCCCCTTACTAGTTAGGGGAATTTCCCATTTTGTGTGAGTCTAGGGGAAAGGCAGGGTCCTAAACCCCCCTCCAGAAGCAGGAAGGGACCAGACATTCCCCATCACTACCCATTAACAAGGTGTTGGACCCATGACCCACTCCCAGCCCACAGCATATCCAGTAGCCTGGGACTTCATCAACCTGGAGAGAGTGACCCAAGGAATGGGACAGTCACAGATTTTCCAGTGGTAGTGGTGACTCTGATTTGTTCTCTGCTGCCAGCCTCCCTTGGGTCTTCCCACCTAATTCACAGGTGGATTTAAGTTTATTATATTATATTATATTATATTATATTATATTATATTATATTGTTATGTTATAGTATTATATTATAAAATAATGCATTCATGTGATTTAAAAATTAATATCAGTAAACAAGCAACCCCCTCCTATTCTTCCCAGTCTCACTCTCCAGAAGGAAACCCGATTAATGATTTCTTGTGATGTATGTTTTGATGTTGGACATTGTGACGTCAAACTCCCCTCATCCAAAAACTTCTTTATTTTAAAAATACCACCATCAAGTGCTCAGGAAGTGACCAAGCGATCCAAGTGAAACATTAGCTAAGAAATGGACATGGTAACACTGACCCCAGTAAGATGGTCCAAACAGCCAGTGTCAAGGTGACCCACTTCAGTCCCTGGCAACATCGTAAGACACTCCCAATATAACAAGGTTTAAAAAAAAAAAGGCATTGATTCTTATCTTATGAATGGAATAAACAGGGCTAACTGACATTCCTCCAATACACATACCTTGGGAGCAATAGGATTTTAATCAGTCTAATTCTGTTGCTTACCTCAAGTACCTAAAAACTGTCTGGATCTCCGTTCCAATGAGCTGATAATAAAAACCTCTCAACATATCATTCTGGAATGGTCTTACCAATCTGTATCTAACTTGACATAAACTGAATTCTATACTTAACCTTCAAATTCTGGTCAAGGAACATCTGAATAGATCCAGCTCTTCTAACTATTCTGATATCCGAAGAGTACCTTAAAGCAGAGGCTCTCAAACTTAGGTTTCCAAACAAAGCATCAGCTTCACCTGGGAACCTGACAGAAAGCAAGTTCTCAAGCATTGAATCAGAAAATCCTGTGTGGGGACGCCTGTGTGGTTCAGTGGTTAAGCAGCTGCCTTCGGCTCAGGTCATGATCTCAGGGTCCTGGGATCAAGTCCTGCATCAGGCTCCTCGTCAACAGGCAGCCTGCTTCTTCGTATGCCTGCTCTGCCTGCCACTCCCCCTGCTTGTGCTCGCTCGCTCTCTTTCTGACAAATAAAATCTTTAAAAAAAAAAAAAATCCTGTGGGTGTGACCAAGTGTGAGAACCGCTGCTCCAAGTCTTACAAACTGCAAAAATCAAAGTATACTTTTGAGGGTTAAGGAAATTGGGGAAGGGAAGGTCTTCTCACTGTGTTTTATGTCTCCAAAGATGGCTCTCTTCATCCTTCGCCCTCTTTCTCTTCTTCCTGGCATTCTGAGTGCTTCTTTGGGAAATCAGCCTCTAACCAGAGGAGGGTCTCTGCTCTCTGGCCTCCCAGAGTTCTCTGAAAGGAGGGTTGTGAAGGCTCCGTAGGAAAGCATTATCAAAGATTATCATGATATGAGTCATGTTAGAGCTCATCAGTGATATCCATCATGAGCTTAAGAAAGGGGGTGTGGGAGGTGGCAACTATCAGGTGTTTGATTCTCTTTACTGTATCTCCTGATAGGCACATGATGGTTGTGACTTAGTCTTCAAAGGGCACTTTCTAAGTTCAGTCTGCTGGGAGATAATAGTCATCTAACTAAGTTTCCTCTTTGGTGTTCCTTCAGGACAACACACTCTCCAACCCAATGATGCACATTAGAATCACCTGGGGAGGGTATTAAAAACCCTGATTCCTGAAATCCACCCCCCACCCCAAGAGGAGATTCTGATGCAACTAGTTTGTGGGGTAGGGAGAGGATCAGTATTCTTCAGAAGTTCCCCAACTAATTCTAATAAGCAGCCAGGACTGTGAATGGTGGCAACCCCAGTGTTTTTCACAGTATGGTGGCCAAACCAGCATAGTAACATCATCCAGAAATTTGTTAGAAATGCAAATTCTCAGGCCCCAACCCTGCCTTACTGAATCAGGAATTCTGGCAGTGAAGCTTAGCAATTTAACAAGCCCCCCAGGTGATTCTCACTCACAATAAAGTTTGAGATCCATAGATTATGTCCTGTTTACACCTTTGTTTAAGAACCTTCCAGCAGGAGATTCTGGAAAAGCAACTGACAGCTCTATCTACATTCAAGATCATGGTTTGCTGTTTTTAAAGAAAAAACAACTTCCTTACTCTTATAGGCCAAGGCAGCTAATAATAACCCCAGCGTGTCTTTCACTTTAGATATCCATGGAAGGTGTTAATTACTGTTTCTGTCTGCCTTAAACATTACATCATAATTCTAACCCGGCAATTCCTGGAGTCTATTTGTGAGCTGCTGAATGATTGTAAAAGTGTCACAGTGCTATGGGGGAACAAGTCAAAGCAAGCCGTGCTGGGCAGAGTAGGAAATGGAAAGGTAATGAGATATTATTTGGTTATTTTCGTCCCCAAACTGGAAATGCTCTCCAGGTTTGTAGATGGAGCAATGTGGGGGGAGAAACCCACACCGTGACGAAGGAGGACGTCGTTTGGCGTCTCACATGTTCTGGGTGCTAACCTTTCCTTTGAGCTGAATTCCCTTTCAGAAAAAAAATCCACTGAAGAGGGTCCTGTGACGGTGTGTATCTGGGCAGGACTACTAGAGAAAGAACAGCCTTCTGCGAGCATGACGTAGAACTCAACTGGGCTGAAGACGGTATGGGAGGGCCCAGCAAGGGTGAGGAGGAGCAGTCAGGGCCATGTGCACAACACTCAGGCTCGTGCCTGCAAAGTGCCGTTCTCCTACACAGTCATCCTAGAACCGGAGAGTTGTGTTACGAGTCCACTTGGTGTTAAATATCATTCTATTCTGCAGAACTTGGTTCCTTTGGCCTTGTTGCAAGACCTTCTCACTTTATGTTTGAGTACTAAGACTGAGGTGGCATATGTCTTGCCTCCAAACCCAGAGCAAGTGTCAAAGCCAGCTTCATCATGCCCTCAGTGCATGGAGAAATCCTGAGATCAGGGGGCCCAGGGTAGAAACGAATCTGCAAGCACCTTACGTTGTGTTTAATTGTTTCATAATATGCACGTGCCCCACAATAAAATTAACTTCTTTTTAGATTATATACTAACACGTATCATGGTTAAAAAAGTTTTTAGTAATCTAAAAAAGCATAAGCACAGGGAAGGGGAAAAATTAAAAAGCATAAGGACAAAAAGTATTGAAGTTCTACTACCTTGAGATAACTGTCTTCTTCTCATATACCTCTTCCCACCTATACCTCTGCATTGATATATCAGTATGGCCATTCTTCAAACAATTAAAGAGTTACCATACGTCCAGCAATGTCACATCTGAGTATATACCCAAAAGAACTAAAACCAGTGACTCAGGTATTTGTATACCAATGTTCACAGCAGCATTATTCACAACAGCTTAAAGGTGAAAACAACCCAAATGCCCATCAATGGGCAGAGATAAACAAAATATGGTCCACATATACAGGGGAATATTATTCAGCCTTAAAAAGGAAATGCTGACGCATGCTACAAGGTGGATAAAGACATTATGCTAGATGAAATAAACCAGATACAAAAGGACAAATATTATATAGTTCCAACTATGTGACATACCTAGTAGTCAATTAATAGCAGCAGAAAATAAAATCATGGTTGCCAGAGGCTGTGGTAAGAGAGAAACGAGGCGAAGTTGTTTAATTGATGCAAAGCTTTCATTTGAGAAGATAAAAAAGTTCTGGAGATGGCTGGTGTTGATGGTTGCAAAACAATGTGAATTCATGCTATTAAACGTACCCTTAAAAATGGTTAAAATGGTAAATTTTCATGGTATGCGTATTTTACCACAAAAAATTTTAGAGTTGCAAAATATTACTGTTACTTCCTAAAAATTTTACCATTTTTATCTTTTAAATATCAGATGATAACAAAAAAGGATAAGAAATTTTTGATGCAAAACTTCTTGGTCACGAGCTTCTAAAACTCTATAGACGTACTGACCAACTCCAATTAGGTTTAAATGAAAACACCAGGAAATAGTCCCTTGATAATAATTGCGACTGCACCCCGTATTTCAGAAGTATAATTTCAGTGGTTGACGTGATACAGTAAATTCTCCCTCTGTACAGAATATTCAAGAAAACTTGTATTTCTTCTTACAATAAATATGAAGCCTACATCAATACCTTGGATTGCAGTGGCCAGTAGCCAGCAATAAATCATGATGAATTAACCAATAAATAGCCCTGTGGTAGACTAATTATAATACTTAGAATATAGATTATGAGACCTGGATATAGAATTCACTTGTGGAGAGAAGATTAGCACAAATAAACCAAAAGGGTTGTAAGAAGATAAAAATAAAATCCTTACATAGAGAATATATGGTGCATCCCTTCCTCTTTTCCCCAAACTTTAATCTCTGGCAGCATGGTCTCTCTATTTTCCCAACAAAAGAGTAGGGCATTTCCTCATTTGTCATAGCAGCCTCTGCTAAGAACCAAAAATATCCCTCAATAAGCCTCAACTTTGGGTTCAGCTCCTGTCACTTTCAAATCGGCCTTTGGAAACGAGTGTTATTATCCGGGAATCTGTGAAGGTGGAGAAGGCATCACTGACAGAAACGACATCCTAATAAAGATTTCCTTCCCTCCTACAAAACTGACACGGGGTACTGAACCTCACTGTCAATCATACAAGTGAGGAGAGCAGGACAGAGAAGGAGCATTAGGTATAATAAGAAAAACAACAGAGAAACTTCTAAGAAAGTGGTTCTTACCCTTGCCTTCCAATTGGAATCTCCTGGGAAGCTTTAAAGACATACTCATGCCTGTGTCTCTCCCTCACCCTGTCTTTCCCTATCAAGATTGTAATTCAATCTGGGATTGTGATCTGGACACGAGAATCTTTTTTATAAACTCACCACATGACTCCAACTTCCAGCCAGGGCTGGGAACCATTGCTTTAAGGGAAGGCAAGTTTCCTCATCCTTAGGTCAGTCTTTCAGGACCCTGGCTGGGCCCTCAATGAGCTGCAAAAGCTAATGACTTCAGAGTTAAAATAGTCCTGAACAATTCCTCTCCCATATGACACAGAAGATGTAACCATATTGTATCACTAGAGGGCGAAGTTTCTGCATTTTCAACATTTAATTAAGGTATTACTGCCTCAGGTTACTAATTCACTCAGATTCCTCTCTTCCTTTAAAAAGGGGGTGGGGATGGATGACGATGTTCTAATGAAGATATGAAGTCTGACTTTCATGAATGTCATTCTTTCCTATTTATAAAATCAGGGCTTTGAGAGGCTGTTATTAAAAGAGCTCTGTGTCCTCTCATTTGCCATATGCCCATATGCTGTTTTCACAAAGCGCATGACTTTGCTGTATAGCTTATGTTACCAAACAGGAGGAGGGCTTGATTGTATCTAAGATCTGATTACTTTCTGTTTCAGAGAGTGAGATGATAAATGTCTCAGTTTTAAAATCATTTGATTTTTTGGGGTGCCTGCGTGGTGCAGTTGGTTGAAGGCTCCAACTCCTGGTTTTAGCTCAGGTCATGATCTCAGCATTGTGAGATCGAGCCTGCTGTTGGGCTTCTTGCTTGACAGGGAGTCTGCTTGAAGATTCTCTGTCTGCCCCTCCCCCCACTCAAATAAATAAATCTTTTTAAAAAATCATTTGATTTTTATATCTTGAAGTCTGCATTTCTAACAACCTCCTGGGTGATGTCAATGCTGACGCTGCTGGTGGAGCTTACACTTCGAGTAGCGGAAGGTGGATAATCCAGTGGCAGACATGCAACTCTTTTGAAAATACTTAAAATGTGAATTCATGCTGCTAAAAGTGTTTGTCTAGCCATCCATCTATCTATTCCCATGAAGACAGATCACAAACCCAGTGGATTCCCAATCGGCTGTATATCAGAATCATTTGTTTCCTCCTTAAATATAAAGTTTCTTAGTCCTAAACCCTGGAGATTATGATCAACAGGCCTAGAGTGGGACACAGATATTTGTTTGTTTTTTTTTTTTAAGATTTTATTTGGGTTTTTTTGAACAGAGAGAGACACAGAGAGAGAGAGAACACCAGCAGGGGGAGTGGGAGAGGAAGAAGCAGGCTTCCCGTGGAGCGGGGAGCCCAATGTGGGGCTATCATGACCTGAGCTGAAGGCAGACTCTCAACGGACTGAGCCACCCAGGCGCCCCCAGACATTTGTATTTTTAACAAGTACCTAAGAAATGTTGCTAGAGCCCTCTGGTTTTAAAAAAAAAAGTCACTGTTCTTCAGAGTTTTTACTTTACAGATAAAGAAACAGAGGCCAAAAGAGGGGCACGGAACTTTCAAAGTTAGTGACAGAACAAACCAGGATCTAGGTTCTCCTGACCCTACTCGATTGTGACACTGCTGCTTGTTCAGAGGTACCATGTGTCTTGATTCTAATTCTAATGCTATGTCACTGATGGATATCGTAACTAGTTTCCAAAGATGGCCCACAATGAAACACATCTCTGGACATTCACACCCATTCTGCATTCAAACTGGGCTGGCCCTGTCACTTGCTTTAATAGGCAGAACGCTTTGGAAGTCATGCTGTGAAACTTCAGAGGCTGAGCCTTAAGGAGTTTTGCAGCTTCCACATGCTTCCATCATGGAACACTCCACTTTGGACTTAGACATCATTCCAGGATGAATGAAGCTCAAGCAACCACATGGAGAAGTCTCCATGAACAAGAACCAAGGCCCAGGTCCACATCCTCAACTGAACGCCCAGCCAACAGCCTATCACTAACTTGCCATCTATGTGAATGTGGCTACTTTGGACCTCCTAGCCATCCACCCAATGGAGCTGAACTGTCTACTCACCTCTCAGAATGATACAAAATTGTTGTTTCAAGCCTCAAAGTTTGAGGCAGGTATTATACCATGAGAGATAGCTGAAAAGACAGGAGAAATCTCTTACCTGTTAGGCTGGAAGGAGATTCGGTCATAGCCCGTGAGTTCACATAAGTCTTTCTCCAGCTCAAGGAAAAGTTGCTGATAACCTTGAGCTTGGTCCAGAGGCACAAATGGGTGGATGTTTGCAAATCCTTTCCATGTGATAGGCTGAAGAGCAACAGGGGAGAAACACATGCATATGTACAACTGTAATAGTAATAACAATACGAGCTTTAATGATGCTGAGCAGGACGAGTACAGCAACAGCCAGCACAAGAGTGTTTACTGTGTGCCAGGCACTGTTTTACACACTTTAAATACATTAATTCATTAAATCTCACCAAAATCTTACCAGGTAAGTACTATTACTGCCTTCATTTTAGAAGAAAGTCCTAGAAAGGGAACTTGGACAAAAATATAAACTTCTTCTATCTTTTCAGGAACAAAAAGTCACCCAAATAGATTTATATCCACGAAACCCAATGAGTTGTTTCAGGTATGGTTTACTTGAACTCTTAGACAGCACATATATTATTCTCTCTTCATTGAGCAGAACAAGACACAAACAAAAACAAATGGGGAAAATCCTTCCAATCACAATATAAAATGATTTCCATTGCCTGATGTGATTTGTCATATCAGAATAATCCTATGGAAAAAAAGGAAGAAGAGAGCTTTGCAAAAATGCATCCTAGCCTAGTAGAGATACTTACCAACCACAAGAGCAGGTTACACAAATCTTTTGTTGATACAAGAAATAAATGGAAACCTCCAGTCTCTACACTTCTGGCACTGTGAATGGATGTCTAGAAAGAAGGCTTAAGGTTCTGAATTCTACTGAGCTTAACAACTACCAGTTGACAAAGCTTTTTACATTGCAGATTTAAAAGGGGGAATGGGGTGCATGTGGCTGGCTCAGTCAGTAGACATGTGACTCTTGTCTCAGGGTTGTGAGTTCAAGCCCCACACTGGGTGTGGAAAGTACTTAAAAATAAAATCTATAATTCACGTCCACCCAGCGTTTGATCATTTCGCATCGTCATAAGAAGGAGCAGGGAAGGACAAAACATGGATATGAAATACGTTTTGGATGTTGCCAATACTTTGATACAGGAGAGAAGCCATCACCCTGGGACTGCCTGCTAACTTGGGCCTGTCAACAATTCTGCAGTACAGACACCTGGAAAACCTGAGGCTCGTGCTCACCTCCCAAGCAGCTCTGGAAAATGAGGAACGGTTTATTCAGCCTGAACAAGATTGACTATTATTAAACAGACCCAACAACTCTATGTGAACTTGCCCAAACTTAAAGAACCAGCTACACATCATAATAAAGAAGTACGTGGGCCCGTGTAGAAACTATAAGAATGAATGTTCTAGTGCCCAGAATGGACAATGTCCGGACGGGGAGTTAAGATGGCGGAGGAGTAGGGGACCCCTTTTTCAGCCAGTCCCCTGAGTAGAGCTGTATAGGTACCAGACCAGCCTGAACATCCACGGAATCAGCCTGAGACACAGGAAGATACATCTGGATCGCTACAAATGAACATCTCCAGCGCTGAGTATTGAGGTACGAAGTGGAGAGCCATGAAACCGCGCACAGATATCAGAAGATAAACGGAAGGGGGAGGGACCCGCCGCGTTTGGGCGCCAGGAAGCGGTAGCCACCTGCATGGGGGAGTGGGCTGACTCGGGGACCGGCACCCGCAAGAGAGCAGACTGAGACCGTGAGCTGGGGAACGCGTGCAGCCAGACTGAAATGGAGCTCCGGTGCGCTCACGGGAACCAGACTGAGACCGGGAGCTCTGGGAGCGCGCGGGACGGCTGGCGGCTGGCGGTGTTAGAAACACAAAGGACAGAGACGCGATGGCCCTGGAAGTGAGGGCTGGGACGCTGGGTGTGGGGTACACATCCCTGGACGCTGCAGGGTTGAGCAGCACCAACAGAAACAGAGTTAAAATGGCCAGAACATCAGTGGAGAACGATCCGCGATCCCTCTGTTCTGAAACAGAGGCTGAGATTCGGCTACTGCTGCTCTGACTGTCAGAAGAGACACAGCAAACCGCCAGGGAAAGCCGCCAGAGAACAAAAGCCTGGAAATACCAGCTAACAGTGTGCCCACCCCCATTCCCCCTCGCAGGGGACACGGAGTCTCAACCCAAACAGGGTTGCCTGAGTATCGGTGCGGCAGGCCCCTCCCCCAGAAGGCAGGCTGAAAAATCAAGAAGCCTACGTCCCTAAGATCCCTATAAAACAAGGGCGCACGGCCTGGGTCCCGGTCAATAATTTGGGCTCTGGACAACCCCGCAACCTCTCCTCATCAGAATGACGAGAAGGAAAAATCCCCCCCAGCAAAGAAAAGAAAATGAGTCTGTGGCCTCTGCCACAGAACTAATGGATATGGATATAACCAAATTATCAGAAATGGAATTCAGAGTAACAATGGTCAAGATGATGTGTTGACTTGAAAAAAGTATTAACAAAAATGTTAATGAGAATATAGAATCTCTAAGGGCACAAATGAGAGTGAATCTGACAGAAATTAAAAATGCTATGAGCCAAATGCAGTCAAAACTAGAGGCTCTGATGGCCAGGGTGAATGAGGCAGAAGGAGGATGGGTTAGTAGAAGAGAAAGCTAAAATAAAATCTGGGCTCAAAAAAATCCACTCCCACGAATGTAGGTTACGGGAGATTACTGACTCAATGAAACGTTCCAATGTCAGAATCATCGGCATCCCCAAGGGGGTGGAGAAAAACAGAGGTCTAGAAGAGGTATTTGAACAAATTGTAGCTGAAAACAACCCTAATCTAGCAAAGGAAACAAGCATTCGTGTCCAAGAGGCAGAGAGGACCCCTCCCAAGCTCAACCATGACAAACGTATGCCACATCACGTCATAGAGCAATTAGCAAACATTAGATGCAAGGATACAGTATTGAAAGTGGCCAGGGCAAAGAAATTTCTCACGTACCAAGGCAAAGGTATCAGAATTACGTCAGACCTGTCTACACAGACCTGGAATGAGAGAAAGGGTGGAGGCAGCATTTTTAAAGCTCTTTCAGAGAAAAACATGCAGCCAAGGATCCTTTATCCAGCAAGGCTGTCATTCATAATTGATGGAGAAATAAAGACCTTCCAGAATCACCAGTCATTGACCAATTTCATAACCATGAAACCAGCCCTACAGGAGATATTAAGGAGGTTCTATAAAAGTAAAAAGGCCCCAAGAGTGATACAGAACAGAAAGTCACAATCTATAGAAACAAAGACTTTACCGGCAACATGGCATCATTAAAATCATATCTCTCAATAATCAGTCTCAATGTAAATGGCCTAAATGCTCCCATAAAACACCACAAGGTTGCAGATTGGATAAAAAGACATGACCCATCCATTTGCTGTCTACAAGAGACTCATGTTGAACCTAAAGATACATTCAGACAGAAAGTAAAGGGATGGAATACCCTCTTTCATGCCAATGGACTCAAAAGAAAGCTGGGGTAGCAATTCTCATATCAGACAGATTGGATTTTAAACTAAAGACTATCGTTAGAGACACAGAAGGGCACTATATTATTCTTAAAGGATTTATCCAACAAGTGGATATGACAATTATAAATATATATGCCCCCAACAGGGGAGCAGCAAGATACACAAGCCAACTCTTAACCAGAATAAAGAGA
>NW_024424119.1:801879-812083 GCF_017311325.1 Ursus maritimus
GGACCAGGGTTGGGGTTAGAAGTAGAAATAAAGACAACAATTACCAGAGGAATCATGCTGTGAACAAGGGAAATGTCTTTGTTTTCCAATTTCTTCATATATCGCACAATATTTGTTTCTGAGTGATAGCTGTGAACACAAAACACATGATTTGGGCCATTATAATGAGAAAAGAGTCCATATACATCCTCCTGAGAGAGAAGACACACAGATCTACCCTCAAAATACAGATCAAATTGAGCCATGGGCAACATGCCAACAAAGCACCAGAAGGAAGGGCAAAGAACACCCACAAACTCAGGGGATGCAGTAGGACAAGAAGCTTCTGTGGGCAGGAGAGGAAGGTTGGGAAGAAGAGTATGTGGAGTTCCTGGGTATGAACTTCAGCCTAGCAACCATGCATCCACAGTCCTCCCTTCCTGACAAGTGGGCTTAGGGGTTACACTGCCAGCAGAGCCGAGCCACCAGGAGGTGGGTTTGCCAAAATCAGGAATGGAATCCTTATGGTGATGGTTATTAGTGAGCCGTGGCTGAGCCACAACAACCCAAGCCATAACATAACTGGATCCAGAAGCCACTCTCTAGGGGCGCCTCTCTTCAGTCAGTGGAGCTCCCACTCTTGGTTTTGGCTCAGGTCATGATTTCATGGATTGTGAGATCAAGCCCCATGTCGGGCTCCATGCTTAGTGGGAAGTCTGCTTGAGATTCTCTCCCTCTGTCCCTCCCCCAACTTGCACACTCTCACTTGCTCTCTCTCTCAAATAAATAAATAAATCTTTAGAACAAAATTTTTTAAAAAACAGCCACTCTCTATTTCACTCCCAAGCCACAGTACACAATGACACCACCACACAAACCTGTTGAACACTTGATGTGTGAGGAAGGAGCTAGTTCTCTTGAAAGCAGTCCCCGGAATACCTCTCCGCTCCTCGCCCATTCCTTCAGCAACCAGCTCCTATGTGGAAAGACCACAGACTAAACAGTGGAAAGCATGCCTGGAACCACATGTGGAGATCCAAGCTTCTGGTATCCCAACAAGGCACTAGAGATCTACTACCACTGCCAAACCCCCTGGCATCTGGCATGGGGGGGGGGAGTAACAGGTATCATGAATTGTGCCAATTTGGAAATTCTCCAGAGCACCATTTTAAAATTCTATTGACCTTTGCCACAGGAAAAGAGGAAAAATGACAATTTTTATTGCCCCCTGACTTCTCCTGCATGTTCCTTCAGTAATGAAGCAAGTTCCAGTAAGCTACTTTAAAGGGCTATCAAAAAAGTTATGATGCGGGTGCCTGGGTGGCTCAGTCACTTAAGCATCCAAGTCTTGATTTTGGCTCAGGTCACAGTCTCAAGGTTGTGGGATTGAGCCCTGCTTCTGGCTCCACACTCAGCGGGGAGTCTGCTTGATAGTCTCTCTTTTCCTCTCCCTCTGCCTCCCAACTCCATGCATGCACTTGCTCGCATGCTCTCTCCCTCAAATAAATAAATCTTTAAAAAAAAACAGTTATGATGACAAAACTCAAGTAAGTATTCTCACATGACAGTGCTTTTATCTGTGATAACAATTCTAATAAAATACAGGTGCCAAGACCATTCAGTCGGCAAAAGAATAATCCCTTCAACAAACAATGCTGAGATAAGTGGATATCCACATGCAAAAGAATGAAGTTGGACCCTTACCTTATACCATATAAAAAAACTAACTCAAAGTGAACTAAGACCTAAATTTAAAAGCCAAAGTTCAAAACTCTTAGAAGAAAACACAGGCACAAATCTGCATGATCTTGGATTTGGCATCTTGGTTTCTCAAATATGACACCAAAAACATGAATAACAAAAGAAAAAGTAAATAAAGTAGACTTCAATTAAAATTAAAAACTTTTGCATATCAGAGGACACTACCAAGGGTTAAGAGACAACCCAAAGAATGGGAGAAAAATGTTTGCATATCATATCTGGTAAGTGCTTAATATCCAGAATATATAAATACATGGCTTGTCCTCATTCTGCCCTAGGCTGATAGTACAGCCATCTTGAGCCCTCAGTGGGCACTCCATAAACGTTCCTTAAATGTATGGAAACTGTGGTTAAATTTAACGCAGAGTTCTAGGGAGAAGCTGGCTTAGTCACTCCTATTTATTAATTAAGGCTTAAAAAAGAACAGTGTAATACCTCTTTGATGATTTACAGCTGTCATCTGGTACTGAAGTCCTCTCTTGAATAGTACACAGACGACCAGGATGGCACCATTTAGCACTCCGGAACCTATTACTACTTGTATAGGAAACGTTTCCTGCCATTGATTCATTCAACAGTATTTACTGAGTGCTTCCCATGCACTGGGCCCTGTAGAGCACTGTGAGTAACATCTTGCCACAGGTTTAGGTAGCTACTGACTGCTCTCTCTATCATCTTCATTCCATGCCCTGCTATTTCATTGCTTTAGAAACCAACTCAGTCACACTGAACTGCCCCTAGTTCACATTGTAAACTTTCTCCTCTAAGCCTTTATTGTTGCTTTTCCCAGTGTCTGGAACACCTCTGGCCCCACCCTCCTTGTTCTTCAATTGTGCCATCTTAGACTGAATAACTCCTACCCATCATCATTCAGAACTCAGCTTAGGACAATTTCTCCAAGTCTTGGTTAGAAACTCCTCCTCTGTACTCACAGAGCATCTTCAGACATCACCTAGCATAACATATCACCACCTGGATTTTAATCTTGTGCATGTCTGAGTCCCCATTAGACTATAAGCTCTGTCGGGGTAGGAATCATATCTAATTCACCACCATCCTCAGAGCCTAGCATAGTACCTGCCACATATTAGGTGTTCAATAAATATATTACATGAATATTTTCTCAGAACTGACATAAGCAAGACACCAATGTCACAATTCTCCATATTAGGGATAGTTTCCATTAAACACCATTAATAATCCTCCCACATAGCCTGGCGGCAAGGTCCTAGCTAGGGCCCACAGCAGTGAGCACCAGCTAACAGGGATGGTCAGTGGCATAATTTTAACAGCAGGCCACCCAGTGTCGCATTGGAACCACAAGAGGCAAAGTCATCTTGGACAACACCTCAAACAATCATTATGAGAAATCCATCTTCTTAATTTACTTACTGCAGACGACTCACAGCCAAAGATCCACAACAAGTCATCCAGATCTTTTTCATTGACTGTTTCATCAAGAGAAATCCCAAGCTACAGAATTGAAAATGAAAGGGAAAACATCAGCCCGAAACACCAAGACCAGTCAGAGAAACCCCGGGAGGTCAAGGGGAGGAAGGTGCTGGATAAAACCCCCAGTTATCCCAAAATATCTGGGTACCATTGTATCCAAGTTGGCCCTTGGGCTAGTTGAGTCCAAGACTTCACAAAGTTTAGAGTTTTATGAGCCACTTCTGGACTCTAGCAGTCTGGTGACTGTAGGTCACCCCTATTGACATTAGATATACTTACCCTTTTCTTCCCTTAACTTATTATATCACTTATTGTAGTCTTTACCTTCAACAGTCACATTGTGAAGGGTATTATGAACAAAATATGTGCCTAAGAGTCCCATACATGAAAACACAAAGTCTTAAGTAAAACTAAGAATGAATTGTCCTTTATTTGAAAGTCACCATGTTCCCGAGTGGGAAATAAAAATTGTTTAAAAAACATAGATTATGCCCAAACTTCCAATACTGATATTTTTAAAGAAGAAAACTTTTAATAAGAAAAGTCAGGACATTTTAAACTAGTTTAAATAAATGCAAAAGTTTTACTTACTGTGCCATCCTCAAAGAGCCGAAAATTGATTTGTCGCTGAGTGGCCCTGTCCAAGACCTCCTTCACTGAGCAGCCGCACTGAATCTTCAAAGTGTCAAAGAACACGTCGTGCTGTAGCTGATGCCCTGCTCGCTTGAGACCTAGACAAGACAGGAGAGCCACCAGTCCCCAACAGAGAAATCTGCTCCTCGGCCCCGACATTTCATAAAGAAGTAAAGAGGTAATTTTTTTAAAAAGATATTTATTTACTTACTTACTTACTTACTTATTTTAGAGGGAGAGAGAGAGCACAAGCCAGGGGAGGGGCAGGGACCAGCAGACTCTGCGCTGAGCGCAGAGCCCAACGCAGGGCTCAATCCCACGATCCTGAGATCATGACCTGAGCTGAAATCAAGAGTCGGATGCTTAACTGACTGAGCCACCCAGGTGCCCCAAGAGGTAAAATTTAACTATAGTCTGTTCCTGGTCTTAGCCAGTGTTGCTTTTTTTTTTTTTTCCCAAGAAATTAAATGTTTATTACTATGTTATAGAATATTATGAAATAAATACATATAAAAAAAGAAAAATCACCATAATCACCATCCAGAAATAATCACTGGTTACAATTTTGTGTATATTGCTCTAGAATTGGGATGTGTGTGTGTTTGTGTATGTGTGATGTATCACATATATTTCTTTACACTTTGAAAAATTTGTAATGCATAAAGAACATTTTGCTTTTCTACAGCTCGATATCCATGTCATTATTGTTAATGGTGGTATAATATTCAAATATATGCATGTAACAGATGTCACTTGTTATTGGACATTTAGGCTGTTTCTAAGATTCTGGTATTATAAACAATGTTTTAATGGATACCCTTTACATCCTTACTTCATTACTTCCTTTAGATACATTTCTAGAAGTAAAATTTTTGATTCAAGCTGTATGCACATTTTAAAAGCTTTTGATATGTACTGCTTACATGCCCTCATAAAAGTTATAACAACATGGGTGCCTGGGTGGCTCAGTCAGTTAAGGATCTGCCTTCACCTCAGGTCATGATCTTAGGGTCCTGGGATGGAGTCCCACATCTGGCTCTCTGCTCAGTGGGGAGTCTGCTTCTCCGTCTTACTGTCCCTCTGTGTTCTTCCTCTCTCTCTCTAATATATAAATAAAAATCTTTAAAAAATGTTATACCAACATCAGCATTCTTTTTAATCTTTACCAGTGTAATGGGAGAAATACTTGTTTCAATTTACATTTCCTTAATAGTAAGGTTGAAATTTTATGTTTATTGGCCATTTATTTGTATATTTGCTTCTTTTAAAATTACACTTAGGCACCTGGGTGATGGAGTCGGTTAAGCATCTGACTCTGTTTCAGCTGGGGGTGTGATCTCAGGGTTGTGAGATTGAGCCCTGTTGAGGTTCCATGCTTTAAGACTCTCTCCCTCTCCCTCTGCCCCTCCCCCTGGTTCTCAACCTCTCTCTCTCTCTCTCTAAAATAAAATAAATAAATCTTAAAAAAAATAAAACTACACTTAATGTCCTTTGCCCATTTTTCTCTGAATGATCATCCCTATTGTTTATAGGGTTGGGGAGTTAAGTAAGAGATCTCCATATTAAAATTTTTAACATTCAGTCTATCAGAAATGTTGAAATAGTTTCTTATTTGACTTTTCAATTTTATATATAGTATTGGACATACACTGAGTTTTCTATTTTACATACTCAGGTTTATCAGTCTTGTTATGCCCCAAAGTTTTTAAACAGATAAATTACTCACCTTCAGACAAAATCAAAGTGGCATTATGTACCCTCCTAGCAATATGCTCCAGCCCACGGGAACCATGGTAGATTGCAAACATGGCAGCCATGTTTGCCAAGAGAGCCTAAAACAACAAAGAACATTTAAGGAATCATGTTCAACAGTGTGATGAAGACAATTAGTGGGAAGGAGTATTACTTTGACTTGAAATGCCAAAATTGAAAACAGGGACAAAAAGAATGATCAGATTTCCTGCATTCTCTATGATAGTGGGGGACCATTTATAACCTGCCTATCTCAGCATCCAAGACACCCTGGAGTCATGATACTAAACCTTCAAATTTGACCGCTATAAAGGAGGAGTTTCGTCCATGTAATATAATCATGCCACCCATAAGGGGGGAAGATGGGACTGTCATTAAACACCGAGAAGCAGTATGTCATGTAGGAATACAGTGGAGTAATAAAAGTGTCAGGGGAAAAAAAGTGAGATCCAAGAATTTTATACTCAAACAGTTCAAGGATAAGAGCAACAAGCAGTTTTCAAATACACAAGAACTCAGGGAACACAATTCTACTGAGAACTTAAATAAAGCACCAGAAGCTGAATTTCAGCCAAACAACAGATGAATGGAGATTGTGTGGCAAAGGACTACCAAAAATGAAACAGGGGACACAGGGGAATAAAACCAAAATGAATCGGCAGGATATATATTAGAGAAAATCAGCACCTATTGGCTACTCCCTGTTCACAGCAAGATCACTTTCTCAAAGATATCTCCCTTGACCACAGGATTGAGGTTTCACAAAAACATTTACAGGGAAGCGTGTGTTTTTGTGCGACAGAAAACAGAAAGGAATGGCACTGGAATCTCTCAGAGATAAGGGGCACAGACAGCTCCAGGGATGCTTCAGTGAGGAAGTCCTGCATGGTGAACAAGGAAAGGACTCACTGTGATGGTATGTTGAGTCAGGGGGGAGGATAAAAGAGGATAGCTAGGATAAGAGACCAAAATGAATAACAACGTGGCAAAAAATGTTGGAGGCCCACCTCGTGCTTCTCTTCCTCTTGGTCCCATCCCTCATTCGCTTTATTACCCCAGATCCTGCCAATAAGCAATCTTCTAATCATGTAATATCATCCCTGCCCCCCAGGAAACTGGTCCCAACTCAGGTCTCAGATTTCTACCCTGCCCAGCCTACTCCATTCTCCCACTGCCGCTCCCATTTTACTGGTCCAGCACCATAAACTCTGAAGTTTTCAGTCCCACTAGTGGCTCTTCTCCTAATATACTAGGTCAGGAGTTCAAGGTCATCCTCACAGCCAATCACCACAGAGTGGGAGGAGCACATGAGAAACACAGTGTTTTAAAGTAGGATGATATTCAATATTGGATCTATTTTGTTAGGTACACATTTTCTCAGCTAGGCTGCCAAAAGGAATCCATGGGACCACTGCAAAACAAGAAACAGTTTTCAAAAGAGAACTGTCAGAAAGGGGCGCCTGGGGGGCTCAGTCAGTTAAGCATCTGCGTTTGGCTCAGGTCATGTTCCCAGGGTCCTGGTATCAAATCCCACATTGGGCTCCTTGCTCAGCAGGGAGCCTGCTTCTCCGTCTGCCTGCCACTCCCCCTACTTGTGCTCTCTCTGACAAAAAAAAAAAAAAAAAAAAAAGCCAGAAAGTGAAGCTAACAGTCAATAAAGAAAATGCAGCACAAAGGAAGACATCTGGGGCACCTGGGTGGCTCAGTCAGTTAAGCATCTGACTCTTGATTTTGGGTCAGGTTGCAATCTCAGGATTTTGAGATCAAGCCCTGTGTCAGGTTATACACTGGGCATAGAGCCTCCTTAAGATTCCCCTTCTCCCTCTCCCTCTCTTTCCCTCTCTAAAAGGAGGAGGAGGAAGAGGAGAAGGGGGGAGGGGGGAGGAGGAGGAATCTGAGAACACAGAAATAAACTTTCTTGGACCAAGATTCCCCAAGAGAGTATAGATGGTCTGCGGACTCTGTATAACAATTAAAAATAAATACAGAAGCACTGTAACACCTCCCAGCTCTGGAGAGTGCAAGTCAAACTGTCCATGACACTGTGTACGGAAGTGCTTATGCCTACTGCTGGAGAACAGAAACTGAGGCCTGGTATTCGCAGAATCCTCTGGAATCCTCTTATCGCAACAAACTTGTAGAGGTGGTTCATGTCCCTTTTTAAGGTAGAGATGATTCTTTTCCACAAACAGGAGACTGTATCAAGTGACTGGCCAACAAATTGATGACAAGTATAAAATCATTTTTAGAAATCCTAGGGAAGGCATTAGAACTCCAAAGGAAGTTCAGAGAAATAAAGACCAAGAAAATTCAAATTTCCTGGATAACGTGGACAGACTTTATATAATTAATACACTTAAATAAAGTAATCAAAAAAGAGTAATCAAAAACTCATGATTAAGAGATGCTCAAAATCATTAATTAAAAGGGAAATATGAAAACCACAATGAGATATCACTTCACACTCATCAGGATGGCTATAACTGAAAAGACAGGCAGTAACAATTGATGAAACTGTGGAGAAATTACGACCCTCATACGCTTGTGGAGGGAATTAAAAATGATGAAGCCACTTTGGAAAACAGTCTGGAAGTTCTTCAAAACGTTCAATGCAGGTTAGTAGTACGGGCTAGTAATTCTACTCCTGGGTGTATATCTAAGAGAACTGAAAAATACGACCCCATAAAATCTTGTATATGAATAGCAGCTTTATTCAAAATAGTTAAAAGTATAAACAACCCAAATATCCATCACTTGATGAATGGATAAACAAAATGTGGTATGTCCGTACAATGGGATATTATTCAGCCTTAAAAAAAAAAGTACTGATTCATACCACCATATGGATGAACCTTGAAACCATTATGCTGAGTGAAAGAAGCCAGGCATAAAAGGCCACATATTGTAAAATCCCATTTATACGAAATGTCCAGAAGAGGCAAATACATAAAGTAGACTGGTGGTTCCCAGGGGCTGCAGGGAGAGGAGAAGGATGGGGAATGATTGCTTCATGGGAACAGGTTTCTTTTTGGGGTGATAAGAATGTTCAGAAATGAAATGCTAGTGATGGTTGTTGCACAACTTCACAAAAATACTAAAACCACTGAACTATATACTTTAAATGGGCAAATTTTATGGAGAGTTATAGCTCAGTGAAAGAGTTAATGAAATGTAAATTATACCTCCACACAACCAACTTGAGAAGAAGCTCATGAAAAAATTGCATGCGGTGGTAAAACCCAAGAAATAAGAAAACATAAAGAACAGGACATGGTGCAAACTCAGATATCTGTGAAATAGCACAAGTTTATAGAAAGAATTTTTAAAAAGAATTCAATAACATACTTTCAGAGATTTAAAAGAAAACAGGCTTCGTACCAACAATAATGCAAAATTAAGAGAACTCCGGTGTGGACCTATTATGCTCAAGAGGAAAGGGGCAGCCGTGAGAACACAGAAGCTGCTGAGGAGGGCTGGCAGTAAAGGCAGAGACTGCTCAAAGAGCATCTCAAAAGTTATCAGTCATCTCCTAATAAAAAAGGTTAACGCATGCTTATAGAGAATGACACTGGAGTTATGAGCAACTGCTTTATGCCACCAATTATAAAAAGAAACTCATGAAAGGAAATAGACAATAGATAGCTGGAAGCTCTCCAGAATGAGAAGATAAAAATCACAGAAGACAGGGGCACCTCGGGTAAGTGTCCGACTCTTGCTTTCAGCTCAGGTCATGATCTCAGGGTCCTGGGATTGAGCACATCGGGCTCCACACCAGTGTGGAGTCTGCTTGGGATTCTCTCTCCCATTTCCCTCTACCCCTTTGCCCCCCTCACTCTTTCTCTAAAATAAATATATCAATCTTAAAAAAAATCAAAGAAGACAAAATTGGGCTACTTTGAAGGCAAACATCGCTTTAATAATTGCTGAGAAAGACATAGACCTTTGTTCAGCCCAAGTTCACCTGTAAAATTAATTTCAAATATTGAAGCAGAAAACCCCTTAATGCATTTATAACCAGACAGACATCTTTTGGAAGAACATGAGCAGAAAGAGCAAGACAGAAGCAATCAGCTGCAGAGGAAGGAGAAGTATGTAAGCAGAGAATTCAACAAATGTAGGGTAAACTACAGAAAGTAATGGCATCATATAAAGTTCAATTTGCTGTCAACAGGGGAAAAGCTCTTGACAGCTGGCTCCTTCCTGTGATAGTAGAAAAGCTCTTAGCTAAAAAGAAGCAGCCACGTTCTTGAGGCAACAAATAAGACAAGAAAACCTGCTGAGAAAACTAGTCCAAAGACCAAAGGCTATAAAACCAAATGTAAGAAGACCCTATCATCTACTGCCCCCTTGGAGAGTCTTTCTAAAACCTGGTGGTGGTGCTTTGAGCCAATGCTCTGAGAGAAAAAAAGCACTGTAGTGCCCACTGAGGTGTTGGTGAGATCTCTTTCTCTCACCCTGAATGGAGAAGATGAACCTAGAATGGACTGGATGCTCAGGAACAGTCCTCCACCTAAGCCTAGAAACTGGCTGGGTCTCAAACACTACTCCTTCTGACCTGAGCCCTGGGCAACTTCCAGAATCATCAGGAACTTGGGACGCTCCTCCTCTTTTATTCCATCCTTTCAGG
>NW_024424119.1:812090-883320 GCF_017311325.1 Ursus maritimus
TGCCTGTCCTGAGCCCCCAGTAAGAGTACCCCTGACCACCACCAACCGGTCAATCTTAGTCGTCCCCTCAAGCATAGTCACATTGCCTCACCACATTCCTACAAAGCTTTCATTTCAACCCTAAGAGAAGGTGCCCAATCGCCCACTATGCATAATGGATCTGCCTGATGGCCAAGAATGCTAGAAACACTGAAGTATGACATATATCCATACAGAGCTCCAGGAAAATACATTGTATTTTGGTTCTGACAAGACCACGGGGCTTCTGTACCAATAAGCTCACACCCCTTCTGATGTACACACTGGTCAGCAGGTGATGAATGAATGAACGAACAATTGAGTGAATGCATGAGCAGCTCATTTCCGTAGATTATGAAGGATTCTGTGAGAAGGGCACGCATGTAATCTACCTGGGCTGTACAGATGTTGCTAGTAGCCTTGTCTCTCCGGATGTGTTGTTCCCTGGTTTGAAGAGCAAGACGATACACTTCTTTCCCAGTGGCATCTCTGGACCGAGAATAAAACATCCAGTTAATACATATGCTCATAGCACCAAGGGTGGTCACAAATGGACCTGCTTCTTTCCTTCCCAGCTTGAAGGGAACCCGGAAAATGTATTTGGCTGCAAGGCCATAAAGAAACAATTCCTAAGCCATCCTGTTCTAAATAGGACTACTAATTTTTAATATATACTTTGAGGAAGGAACTGAGATATACACAATAAGACTAGCAACCTTGAAAGGAAACTTCCCAGGAATTACCCAGACTAATATAATGATGGTGAATGAGGATTCAATTTAAAATTAAGTTTAGGAAAAATTAAATTTCACTATGAGCATCTCGGCAGACACAGAAAGAAGGGGAATATCTGACAAAGGAATCAACTTCTGCACTGGAACCTAAAGCAACTGTATGGCTACAAAGAAAAAGAATGTGTTGAATCAATAAGTTACACATCTGAAACTAGTATTACACTGTATGTTACCTGGGATTTAAGAACTTAAAAAAACAATGTTAATAATCTTACCACTTATCTCTAAGAAAAAATTTCCTTCTTTCCTAATACAATTAAGAATTTGGATAGGGGCACCTGGGTGGTGCAGTCAGTTAAGCAACTGACTCTTGGTTTTGACCCAGGTCATGATCTTACGGTCATGGGATTGAGCCCCGAGTAAGGCTCCTCACTCAGGGTGGGAGTCTGCTTGAGATTCTCTCTCCCTGTCCCGCCCACTCGTGCATGCTCTCTCTCTCTCTCTCTCAAATACATAAATCTGAAAAAAAAAAAAAGAAAGAAAGAAAGGAAGGAAGAAAGGAAGGAAGAACTGGGAGACACCTGGATGACTCAGTCAGTTAAATATCTGCCTTCGGCTCAGGTCATGATCCCAGAGTCCTGGGATGGAGTCCCGAGTCCAGCTCCTTGCTCAGCTGGGAGCCTGCTTCTCCCTCTGCCTGCCGCTCCCCCTGCTTGTGCTCGCTCACTCTCTCTCTCTCTCTGACAAATAAATAAATCTTAAAAATAAAGTATTTAAAAATTTTTTTAAGAAGAATTTGGATAAACAAAAAATTCAACAGTCTTATCCTTTATTTCATCAAGCTCTGGGGTCCATTTTTCAGAAAGATAAAAAGTTCAATATAAAAATCAGCAGACAGGGGTGTCCGGGTGGCTCAGTCAGTTAAGCGCCTGCCTTTGACTCAGGTCATGTATAATCCCAAGGTCCTGGGGTGGAGTCCCACATTAGGCTTCCCGCTGAACAGGAAGCCTGTTTCTCCCTCTCCCTCTGCCTGCCACTCCCCCTACTTGTGCTCTCTCTCTGTCAAATAAATAAATAAAATCTTTTTAAAAAAGGTCAGCAGATGGGACACCTGGGTGGCTCACTAGGTTAGACATCTGCCTTCAGCTCAGGCCATGATCCCAGGATCCTGGGATCAAGTCCTATGTCAGGCTCCTTGCTCAGTGGGGGAGCCTGCTTCTCCCTTTGTCTGCCGCTTCCCCTGCTTGTCCTCTCTCTCTGACAAATAAATAAATAAAATCTTTTTTAAAAATCAGCAGACAATAATTAATATATTAAATTCTTTTTAATTAGAAAACTTTGTCTCATCTCGTCTGGCGAAGATATACCACTAAAAGAAACAAATGTAAGAATACTTGAAGAAACTTATTTTTATTCTAAAAAGCGAGCTGCCTCTTGCTATTATGTGATAAGTTGCATTTCAAAAATTCAAATTATTCACTAATATGGACTAATCACTTAGGCTAATAAGCTCAACTTCTATGAAAGACCTAAAAGATCATGCTAAATTCCCCAGTAATAATCATGACATTCATCTAAATTCTCAATCTCAGGAGGTGTATCAGTGAGAAGCACTTAAGAAAGTACATTTAGAAATTACTAGAACAAACAAGTAGCAGGCCTCTGGGAAATAATGTGGATTACAATGTGTACACGGTACCTCTCACTGTGCTTGTCTTTTACCTAACTGTGGCATGATAATGCTTTTGAGAATGAAACTGGTTGAATATAAAACACACCAAAAATGTCCAGTCTTTCAATGCTTTTGTCAACCTAATTAAATTCACTTATATGACTTCAGTACAAATATGTTGTAAATTATTGTGCATGGCCCAGTTAAATTCAGAGAAAAATCAACAACTTTTGTAATCAGAAGAAACAGGGAAAATAATAAGCACAATCCAAGGGAAGAAACATGAGCTGCGTTACCTTGTTACCCCCACCATTCTCCCGGGCATCATCCTCACCAAGCTTTCTCTAACAGCAAAAAAGGCTGCATGAGGTCCGCCGTAGCCCAGGGGCACTCCAAATCTCTGTGAGCTACCTAGGGCAATGTCTACCCCAAATTCTCCAGGAGGCCTCAAGATACACAGAGCTAAAAGGTCAGTAGCGCAGCAGGCCAGGCTCTAGAAAGGACACAAGAGAGAAAGTGGTAGTAGTTGTCACCTTCCCCTGAGAGCAGTGAGAGAGTAGCAAATTCTCTGCAATATAAGCAGACAGACAGGGTTGTTTCATAGCCTGTGAATTCCATTCAAAAATATTTACTGAGGGGCACCGGGTGGCTCAGTCGGTTGATTAAGCATCTGACTTTGGCTCAGATCATGGTCTCAGGGTCTAGGGATTGAGCCCTGCATCGAGCTCTCCCTCGGCAGAAAGCCTGCTTATCCCTCTCCTCTGCCCGCCCCCCCCCTCATGCTCTCTCTCTCAAATAATTTTTTTTCTTAAAATTTACTAAGTGCTTACTATGTGCCAAGAATTAATGAACAAAATAAACCTGAAAAAAAGGAGGCAGGAAGGAAAGAGTTCTACCATTCCAGGTGATACAGGTATGGAAAATAAGATGCATCAAAAAATCATAATTCAAAGCTGGGACACACCTCTGTGGACCCCCACAAGGAGAGATTTGCCTACCCCAGTCTGATGAGCCCTCTCTACAAGATCTGTGAAGTCTTCCACCTTCCCCTCAGTGTCTGGATACTGGAAGAGCACTCCACTAACATCTTTCCCACTGAAGTCCATTTCATGGGGTAATTTCATCTCAATGAGAACACCATTATATCTGGAAAGACAGAAGACAAAGAGCAATCACGCTTTTGGTTTTCAACAGAAAATAAAATCTCTTACAATTTATTTTCAGTGATATATATAGCATTCATATTCTGCGTCCTTCCTCATTGCCCCCCAGCCCCACCTCATCCTGACACACACGCACACCGGCATCTCACACCTGACCTTCCACTGTAACGGACCTTCACACCATCTCAAGTGCTTCCAGCAGCTCGGCTTCTGTTTCTTTCCTCCACCCTGACCACTCCCATCCCCCTTTCCTGCCAGAACCTGCTCTTGAGAGGGTCAGGAACATGGCTTCCTAGGACTAAAGAGCCAGCTCCTGAAACTACAGAGCAGTCACCACTTTCAGCTGGGATCAGTTTTAGGAGAATGGAAAACCATCAATAAGACAAAGAGAAAGACCTTTCTTAACCATCCAGTTCCAATCATATGTGAGAACACCCCTTCTGAAGGGATGGTGGTATGGGATTGGGGAATATTGCCCAATACTGACAAGAAGAAAGCAAACAAACACACTGGCAAGTGATAGTTGTGCTGTGTTGACCTGATTACAGCACTAAACAAATACGGTACACTTGCTTTCATCTATATCATACCACACCTGGGTTTTATATGGATTCCCTATAACTACGTTTGCAGGAGTACACAATAAACTCTAACAACTGTGTGAGAATTCCATTTTTTCCTCTACTTTTCAAGCTTTCCAAAACATTGCTGAAATTATTTTAATATTTAAAATTTATTAAAAAAAAACAAACATGGTTACTCGATATAGAGCAAAGGCAACTAAAGCCACTTCTGTATTCTGTCCATTCTGACACATTTTATTTACTAAGCAAGATCTCAGGAAGAAAGTGGGAGGGAAAGTAAAACTGAGCAACCTCAATTTAAATCAGGTTCACCTCTGACCAGTTTGGAAGCAAGAGGGGGAAACAACAGAGAGGAGCATGATATTATCCTTGAGTTCAAAATATGAATGAAATTAATTACTTGGCTCGAGTCTGGACAACAGCTATTGTCTGTGGGTGGCAACGGGAGTCAACAAAAAATCTGTTCCTCTTGTTGTGTCTGTTGAAAAGGAAAATCACATTCAAACGTGAACATTAAAGAAATCAAAGTATCTTCTAAGAATGCAAAGTGAAGGTGGTACTTAGGGAAACTCTGAGCACAGTGCAAAAAATGAGTCATTAATTCTACTGATGAGAAGTCTACTGAAATCCAATTTCGGTTGTTTAAAAAGAAAACCATACACCCAAAATGCAGTCACTTGTGCTAGGCTCGTGTCACCAAACTAAAGCTTAATACATACCTGATTACAGTTTCTACCTTCCCCAGTAATATAATCGTAACTGGTCAGTCTAGAATTTCCTGGTAAGCACCAATGAGGTAATTCACCTAATAAGACCCTTTTTGTCCCCAAAGGAAAGTAACCTTGCTCTAAATAATCCCTTTTTTGTTTGTTTATGACTTCCTCGACACACCTTCAAAAACCTTTCCCTTTCAGAGCGCCTGGGTGCCGCAGTCCCTTAAGCATATGTCTTCAGCTCAGGTCATTATCCCAGAGTCCTGGGATCAAGCACCACAGTTGCCCCCCCTCTCAAATAAATAAAGAAAAGCTTAAAAAAAATAAAATAAAAACCTTTCCCTTTCAAACTGGACAGCAACATGTAAAAGAATGAAACTGGACCACTTTCTTACACCACACACAAAAATAAGTTCAAAATGGATGAAAGATCTAAATATGACACCTGAAACCACAAAAATGCTAGAGAAGAACACAGGCAGTAATATTGGCCAAAGCAACTTCTTACTAGATATGTCAACTGAGGCAAGGGAAACAAAAGCAAAAATGAACTATTGGAACTTCACCAAGATAAAAGGCTTTTGCACAGAGAAGGAAACAATGAAACTAAACGGCACTCTACTCGATGGGAGAAGACATTTGCAAATGATATATCTGATAAAGGGTTAGCATCCAAAATACACAACACCCAAAAAACAAATGATCCAGGTAAAAAATGGGCGGAAGACATGAATAGACATTTTCCCAAAGACATCCAGATGGCTAACAGACACATGAAAAGATGCTCAACATCACTCATCATCAGGGAAATGCAAATCAAAACCATGATGAGATACCACCTCACACCTGTCAGAATGGCTAAAATCAGCAACAACAACACAGGAAACAACAGGACTTGGCAAGCATGTGGATAAAGAGGAACCCTCCTGCACTGTTGGTGGGAACGTAAACTGGTACAACCACTGTGGGAAACAGTATGGAGTTTCCTGAAAAAGTTAAAAACAGAACTACCCTTTTATACAGCAATCACACTAGTAGGGATTTACCCAAAGGATACAAAAATACTGGTTCAAAGGTACACACATACCCCAATGTTTATAGCAGCATTATCAACAACAGCCAAATTATGGAAACAGTTCAAGTGTCCATTGCCTGATGAATGGATAAAGATGCAATATATATGTATACAATGGAATATTACTCAGCCATAAAAAAGAACGAAATCTTGCCATTTGCAATGACATGGATAAAGCTAGGGAGTATTATGCTAAGCCAAATAAGTCAGAGAAAGACAAATACCATATGATTTCACTCATACGTGGAATTTAAGAAACAAAACAGATGAATGTAGGGAGGAAAAAAAGAGAGGCAAACCAGGAAACAGACTCCTTACTACAAATGACAAACTGAGGGTTGCTGGAGGGGCATGGGTGAAGAATGGGCTAAACAGATGATGGGTATTTAGGAGGGCACTTGTGACGAGCACTGGGTATTGTATGTAAATGATGAATCACTAAATTTTACACGTGAAACTAATATTACACGATATTAACTAACTGGAATTTAAATAAAAACTTGAAAAAAAAAATTAAATCATCAGATGTTTAAAAAAAAGGGGGGGGGTGCCTAGGTGGCTCAGTCAGTTAAGCGTCTGCCTTCGGTTCAGGTCATGATCCCAGGGTCCTGGGATTGAGTCCCACATCAGGCTCTTTGCTCAG
Source organism: Ursus maritimus (assembly GCF_017311325.1). Classification (NCBI taxonomy): domain Eukaryota; kingdom Metazoa; phylum Chordata; class Mammalia; order Carnivora; family Ursidae; genus Ursus; species Ursus maritimus. The sequence goes on from NW_024424119.1 coordinate 818,693, forward strand.
CAGGGAGCCTGCTTCTTCCTCTCCCTCTGCCCGCCACTCCCCCTGCTTATACTCTCTCTCTCTTTGTCAAATAAATAAATAAATAAAATCTTTAATAAAATAAAAAAGCCTTTCCCTTTCTGTAGCCCTTTGTTGCTCCTTTCTACTTGCTAGATGGGATGCTGCCCAATTCACAAATTAGTCAATAAAGCCAATTAGATCTTCAAATTTACTCAGCTGAATTTGGGTTTGTTTGTTTTTTTTTAACACCATTCCAACCCCATTTAGCAAAATCAATCTTAAACTGGCTTAAATTTTTAAATATGCTAGGAGTTAAAAGAAATAAAAACAGGGTAGTGATTGGGTACAAGTAGAAATAAAAAAGTAACTCTTGAAATAAAAACATCTGAGAATTTTATTGCCAAAGAAGCATTTAGACATTATCTAAACTGAATATCCTCATTCGACAGAATATGAAAAGGATTCAGAGAAGTGACATGGGCAGGACCACACAGCTACTAAGAGACCTAAAGTTTTCTAAAAGTTCATGATTTCAAGAAACGAAATTGATGGAGATTGTTAAGAAAACCATAGGCCCAAAATGGCGTTTCTTCGGCCAGGCCCAGTCACCAAAGCAGGGCTTAATACCTAAGCTAATTCCGGTTTCAACTTCCTCCGGAGATGCAGTCCTAACCTGTGAGTCAGGAATTTTCTGGTAAGCACAAAAGACGTAATCTGTCACATGGGCCTTCTCCATCCACCAAAGGCTAGATGAGGTCAAATGTATAAGACCCCTGTCATTCCCCCTAAGGGAAGGTGATCTTGCCTGAAAAAAATCTTTTCTTTTGCTTATCACATTCTTGCCCCACCCTCCTTCCTATAAAAAAACCTTTCATTTTGTACAACTCCTCAGGGAGTCTTTATACCTGCTAGATGGAATGCCATCCAATTTATAAATTGCTTAATAATAAAGCTAATTAGATCTTCAAATACGGTCAGTTGAATTTTGTTTTTTAACAGGATACATAACAGTGCATGTATCATGAGCACATCTGGGTAAAAAGGGTGAGGAACACGTGTATATTGTGCTCTGCAATTAATTCCCCAGAAAGATACACAAAGACCAGTTAACAACAGCTTTCTCAATGGAACAGGACTGAAACAGCAGGTTCCACTTCATTATATTCCCTACTGTTTGCATATTTTTCCCAGTCTGAACAGGTATTTTTATAATAAACATAGATCTAATAGAGGATTAAGTAGAGTTGGGTAGATACAAAAGTGATTCATCATCCAAAGCACAATGCTCTTCATAGTGTAAATCTAAATAAACTGGGAGAAAAAGCCATCTGAGCCTAATGACCTAGGATGGCAACAGAACACTGCTACTTTAAAGAACGCTTTCCCAAAGATAAAAACCACAAGGCTGCTTTTCAAGGGTCAGGTTAAACGCAGGCTTGCAGGTATGAGAATTAAGAGAGAGGAAGCAAATCAAGCATTTGCAGAGCTGTAGCTCATTAACTCAAATCAGTTCAGGACAGAACCCCTGAACCACCAACCAGCCCTCGGCTTCTTCAAGCGTGAAACGGAAGCTCTTAGAAAGAGGGGCAGGGGGAGATGAGAAAGCAGGAAGAAGGTGGATAAGGAGGAGATAAGATGAGAATGTGAAAACCTGAGAATAGAGAGGCATTCCTTTCTGGCTGTCCACCCAGGATAAGGAGGAAGAGCACGAGCCCACCGCTAAGGCTGCTTGGGAAGCACAATAACCTGTGGCCGGAAATTCAGAGGTTTCCATACCTGCTCAGAAAGTTGGGGGTTCACTACTGCAATGTTGTGATTTATAAGAAATATATATTCGGTCACGACCAAATTTTTAATATATCAAATATCAAAATATTTCATATTTTCATTTATATTTAGTCTTCATCCATAGTTCTTGGCTCATAGCTCCCCAAACTTCCTAACTGTGGAGAATGTCAAGTTGTCTTTTTTTGTGTTAATTAGGTGACTTCTGGAAAATGTCCATGGATGGGGTTTGGTTGCCAACGGAGACAACTGGGTGATTAGAGGGTTGGAACTTTTAGTCCCACCTCCTGACCTCAGAAGAGGGGCTGGAGGTCAAATCAATAGCCAATTGCCAATGATTTAATCAATTTTGCCTATGTAATGAAGCTTCCATAAAAAGACAAATTGACGGCATTTGGAGAACTTTGGGTTGATGAATACGTGGATTGGAGGAGAAGGGTGTACTCTAAGAGAGCATGGATGCTCCATGCCTTTCCCACATACCTTGCCTTATATGTCTCTCCCATTTGGCTATTCCTGTTTTTTCCCTTAATAATAAACTGGTGATTACTAGTTAGTAATGTTTCTCTGAGTTCTGTGAGTCACTCTAGCAAATTAATTGAACTTGAGGAGGGAGTCCTGGGAAACCTCTGCTTTATAGCCAGGCACTCAGAAGCAAAGGAAATAATGTGGGCTTGCCACTGGCATATGAAGTGGGGTGCAGTGGAGTGAGGTGGGGGGGCAGGGCACTCTCATAAGACTGAACCCTTAACCCTTGGAATCTGATGCTATCTCCAGATAGATTGTGTCAGAATTGAGTTGAATTCTTGGACACCCTGCTGCTGTCAAAGAATCGTTTGCTGGTGTGGGGAAAACCTCCATGCACACATTGGAATTGGTACCAGAACCAATTTAACCATCCCTAAGTCTCTGGAATCAAGAAAGAGAGTTACATGGGCATTCAGAGCTGGAGGCACAAAACCTCACAGATACACCATGAATATGGGCAGATTTCCCAACCAGATGACATCTACATGAGAACGCTATCAGGGAGGCAAGCTCAAATGTACTCACAAGGCCAAGAACAAAGGAGGGTGAGGAACTAGACAGCAATTGTTAACTATATACCATGACCCAGCAATTCTACTTCCAGAAATACATCCTCAGGAAATAATCAGAACTTTTGACAAAACTGATTCTAAAGATGTAAAACAATAGCATCGGTAACAGCAAAAGACGGTATCAAAGTGAAAGTGTAGGGGCGCCTGGGTGGCTCCGTCATTATGTGTCTGACTTCGGCTCAGGTCATGACACTAGCATTCTGGGATCGAGCCCCGTATGGGGCTCCCTTCTCAGCGGGAAGCCTGCTTCTCCCTCTCCCACTCCCCCTGCTTGTGTTCCATCTCTCGCTGCCTCTCTCTCTGTCAAATAAATAAAATCTTAAAAAAAAAAAAAAAAAACCACAAAGTGAATGTGTAACAATAGAGGTGAGGTTACATAAATTGTGGTACTTTCATGCAAATGAGTACTACCCGGTAGTCAATAAAAGCCATGTCCTAGAAAGCTGACTAAAGCAAATCTTCTCACAAGAAAACAAGGTATAAAACATTTAAATACAGCCTAAAACAATATGCTTCATGAAAGATGGTATTTGTGTATCTAAATACAGATTGCCAGTTCCTACCCAATATCCATTTTCCCCTTTACCAATAGTAACAGAACCCCAATACATAGGGGGCAGCAAGGTGCCCATCTAATAAAAACTGCATTTCCCCAGGCCACTTGTAGGTACAGGTGGTCAATGAAGCATAAAGTTGCTGAGTGGAAGTTTCCCAAAAAACTCTTTCGAGAGGACTTATTTAGCTAGCAGTACCCGTGCCCCTTTCCTTCTTCCTGGGTGCAGAGGTCTTAGTTAAAGCCCCCGCAGTCATCCTGTGACCATGAGGACAAAGGCCTCACACAGAAGATGGCGCAGAGAGAGGGGAGCTTGACGCTCTCTCAGAGCTGCTGAAACACCCCGAACTTAACACTACGGATGAGGAGAGCCCAGTGTTTTTCTTACGTGTGTTAGAGGGTAAACAATTCTCTGAGACTGTTTTGTTCTCTGGTATGATGCTACTGTGTGTGAGAGACGAGTCACTGGGCACGGACGGGGCTAGACCCCCTGCGCGGCAGGAGGCACGGGAGGAAGCCCCCCGCCCCGTGGGCCCCTCACCGGTGGCACAGCTGCATCGCTTCTGCCGCCGCCGTGGCCTCGTCCAGCAGGGAGGCGTTGGCCACATCCATGCCTGTGATGTCGCACACCATGGTCTGATAGTTGAGCAAGCTCTCCAGTCTCCCCTGAGACACTTCTGGCTGGTATGGAGTATACTGGGTGATCCTGTGAAAGACACGAAGGCCACGTCCAAACTGTGACTCCACTACTCAGAAAAGCTCACAAAATGTCTTCATTTTGGAATTCAGTAACTGAAAATTAAGTTTGTCTTCTTTGAGAATTATGTATCAGTAAGGAAGCTCAGACTTAAATCACAGCAACGATATTATCTTTTGTTTGGGCATATTCAATACTTAACGTTTCTATCTAAGTTACTTTTTCATCTTACATTTCTATTTTAATAACCTTAGCATATGTATGTGTTTTATTGTAAGATGGTTCTTAAAATCCACTTGAGCTTACCTATGGTAATATAAACAGAAATTTTACTTCCTATTATCTTTCTTCTAGCTAAAAGCCAACCTCAATCGCAGTCCACAATAGGGAAGCATCTAAGAATCTACTATCTAATACTCAAAACTTTTGTTTTATGGAGATCTTTGTTTTATACTAACCAGGACAAATTCCATGTGCTCCTAGGAAATTAATAGAAGTCTATGTTTAAGAATCTTCACTATCCAGTTATTAAGAGTCTGCAGAAGTTAACTCCATAGCTATCAAAATTCAAGGATATAAATGGTTAGAAGGCAGCATAGACATGAGTTTTAATCTCATATCCTCTAGTTATTAGCCAAAAATATTTCTTTAGGTATTTGAGTTAACCCACTTAATGCCTTCATCCTTTTTTTCATTCCTTCATTCATGCATCCTACAAATATTACTACATGCCAAGAACTAGGATAGGTTCTGCTGATGATACATCATACGCAAATGGAGAGCAGTCCCTGATCTCAAGAATATATTGTAATGGGGAAAAAGAGACAATAAATAAATGAATTATTTCAGAGTGATATGATAGAGGGTGACTGAGGACTTGTGACACAGCTGCGATCTTTTCACCAAGAATCCATCCACTCTGCCACCAAAGTGGGTCAGACTGGGGTCCATGCTCCCGCATGTGACTGACATGCTTTCATAATTCTATTGTTTTTGTTCTTCTAAGCCAGAAAAGTATTAGGAAAATTTAGGCATTTTTTTTCCCCCAAGCCCTGTCCCTTTCTGTCTTGCTTTGGTAATCGTGTGCAGGATATTTCCATCCTTTTTCTTTCCTTTTTCAAGGCTTTGAAATCAATACCTCTTATGTTTGAGGGGGAGTGGGTGGGGGAACTTGCCTTACCAAGTAGCACAATGTCAAGACTTTGAAATAATTTTCCCAAAACTTTTATTGGCATAGTTGTGTGTGTGTGTGTGTGTGTGTGTGTACAGCAGAGTACATTTTTGCTTCACTTAACTCCTTGAACAGCCTGGCTTAGCAACTGTAAATAAGTTTGCCACATTCTAAGTGGGTGGTGAAGTGGAATGAATGAGGCACACAATACATGGAGTAGACAAAGTAGAAAAGGAATCCCAGGAGAAACAGGGTCACACAAAAGGCACAGACAAGGAGCAATTGTGACCGCACATCAGATAAGACTTTCACACACAGCATAGCCTGCCACCACAAAAACATGCTTAGACTGCCTTCATGTTACTGAGTCATTAGCTTACATATAGACAGACAGACAAACCTGCTCACACACGAGCATACACATACTAGCTGGTCCGTCCAATAAGTGGGAAAGATCCGTATACCACAGTCACGGAATATACAATAGGAACACGAGAGCAATACACCAAAGAATTCAGCACAGCACTGAATACTGAAAAACGAATAACAACAACAAAAGAGCAACAAAACTAAGTGTCCACAGAAAGAGAATGATTAAATAGACAGTATGCATGCATAACACTATAGACTTACTGAAAGTGATGTATAAAAGAAGAATTCCTGACATGGAGATGCTCCTGGTACATGTATTTAAAAAGTACACTGCCAAATACCATGATCCCATTTTTGTAAATTTGTAAAAAAAATGAACCAAAGTGTAAACAGCGTTTTTTCTCTGGGTGGTAAGATTAACAATAAGTTTTACTTTCTTTTTCTTGTATTCTGAATGGAAAAGACCTCAGCTACCGTTTACTAACCATTTTCTGTGTCAGGAACTTATTTACAACCTTTTTTCTGATTATCTTACACCTGTTTATTGTAAAATGTTGGAAAACTCAGAAAACCGTAGAGAAAATAAAATCACCCATTGTCCCAAAACTCCAAGATAAAAACAGTTATCATTTACGTAGATTTCTTTTCAATGCTTTTTCTTTTTCTCTTTTGTGACAGGCACAGTCAAGTATGCTGCCCATTTTTCTGTTGTGCTGTCTGCCCCTCGTTGATTTGTGACTTTTCTTTATAATTCTTTTTTTCTCCAGCTTTATTGAGATAATCAACAAAACTGTATATATTTAAAGTATACAGGGGCACCTGGGTGACTCAGTCGGTAGAGCATCTGACTCTTAATTTCAGGGTGGTGAGTTCAAGCCCCACACTGGGTGTGGAGCCTACTTACTAAAATAAAATAAGAAAAAATAAAATGAAATATACAATATAATGATTTGATATATTTTGTTAGATGATTACCACAATCAAGCTAATTAATTTACTCTTTTCTACATCATAACCATATTTATATTTAAAATAAGATTATACTCTATGTAAAGTTTTCTGCCCTGATTTTATTTGTTAACATTATGCCATGGACAATTTCTAATAACTTTCATATCATTCAGTGACATAATTTTAATTGTTATGTGGCATTAAATTATCTTATTTACCATAATTTATTTAAGTCCCCTCAAATAAAATATTACTTTTGGTTTTAAATACCAGAAGTGGCATAACAGTGAACAGCCTTCTCTTTGTCTTATTTCCTTCAGATAAATTCCTAGAAGTGGAATTTTGAATTGTATATGATGATTAATTGTAAGGTTCTCGGTACATATTGCCATGTTCCTCTCCAGAAAGATCATACCCGTCTGTACTCTCGTAAGTAGTATAGTGATTCACAGATTTCCCTGCATTATCATGACACTAGTATTAAGAAGCCCTGGGTTTCAATCTTACTTCTTTAATGTACTACCTGTGAACTGGGACAACTAAATCTCTCTCTCCCCATTTCTCTTTGTGATCAATGAAGATAATATCACCCATATCGTATGTTCTTAGCACTCAAAGGAGGTTAATGTATATGAAACATTTGGAAATGGTAAAATCCTGCCCAAATGTTAGTTGTCTTAAAAAAGGTTTTTTTCCTCTATTTTGATCTCATAGTTCTGCTCAGATATTATTAGATATTTCTATTTGGAAAGGTTTTTTTCTGAAAATTTGTCACATCTCATGTCAGCTTCACATTGCCTATTCTTCTTCCAACTAGATCCCCAAACAAACTAGTTTCTCTTCCTGAATATTCTTATCCCTTTTTGAAGGGTGTTGTGCCAATTCTCAAGGTAGAAACTGCAGTTTTTTTGAGCCCAAATCATGATCAATTCCCATTAGTCTTCCTTCCAATGGCCCATAATCCACCACTTCTTCTTTGTTGCCTTACTGCCCTAACGCTGTGCTTAAAACAGGAACTTACTGAATATCTGTGGTGCAGAACTGCATAGTATTTGACTTCCCTGCTTAAATGGAGATGGCTCCCCATTACCTGCAGGAAAAGCTCCCAAGCACAGTCCTCCATACCTGAGACTGCACTGTTCCTTTGATAACAGACTTAGAGATTTAATATTCTCTTGCCTTGCCAACCTTTCTCACCTTACTCAACACTCTCATAAGCCCAAACTTAGGCTAATGCTAATTAGTACTGCTAATGGTAGAGTTTTGTAATTGTTTTCTTGCAAAAATAAATATATGATCCCACTTCTTTTACTTGTGAACTTCTTTTATAGTCTACACATTTTCTACTCAACTAAAATAACAGGTATTAAAGGTCTTAACAAGGATCTATTAAAAAACTCAGTCCAGTGAGTCTGAGGCCCAAGGACACTAATAAACCCTCATTTCAGGTGAAAAATGCTAACAGGGGGCCTGCCGCCATGTATACAAAGATTTAGTTGACTCAATTAGGCAAAATGTGGTGATTAAGAAGGGGTGTCTGTTACCTACATTTTCTATTTCTATTTTTTTTAAGATTTTATTTTTAAATAATCTCTAAACCCAATGTGGGGCTCAAACTCCCAACACCAAGATCAAGAGTCACATCCTCCACCAACTGAACTAGGCACCCCTACGTTTTCTGTATTTCAACTGACTAACTCAATTTATTTCTGTTTCTAGATGTATTTTAATATATTTTTAAAGCATCTGCACATCCAAAAAGGCATTCTGTCTGGCTCAAACAGGATGCTTGATATAGTCAACATGGCATTAACATTTATCCCAAAATAATCAGTATTTTCTCTGATGGTGGGCTGTGACTTTCTTGCGGGATTGAGAAAGAAGGAGGTAGTGCAGTAGGACAGACATTCATGAGATTCTCTCCTTTCAATCCCAGTGCCAAAGTTACACAAAACAGAAATAGCCACAAAAAAATATAAGTCTTTTTATATTAGTTACTGATGTTATCAGCAGTCAAAAATTTGTAACAGTGGACCCCATAAAATAAAATTCTGGACCTGATGTAAATTTTCTTGTAAGAGCCCAAATGTTTGTATTCTTTTGAAGCTATGTTGTCCATTTATTTTCACCTCACGTCACCGGAATTTGTTGGTTCCGTCTCTATGGAAACCATTCAGCAGGGTGATACTGTGAAATCTCCTCACCCTCATGTGCACAGCCCTCCCTATCAGTGCCAGTGAGGTCCAGTTTTACCCTCTGGTTCAAATCAACTTTCGGTGAGTGGAAAGGAACAATATTTAAAACGCACCCAAGAACCGGGACTGAAAAGCAAAACAACATTGTCTCCCTCTCGAAATGCTGGCAGCTCCTAAAGTAAATTAACACATCCACTCACAGCCAGGAAGCAATATGGTGAATATTCTCTATGGCCACCAAGAGTGAAGGCCGCTGGCCAGTATTCCGACAGCTGAAATGCTGCAGCTCGTTCATGTACTTTGGAGGCTTATTTTGTAAGGGGAAAGACAGGCCATTTGCTTTTGAAATCAAACTTGGAGTTCAACCATGCAAACTTTTATCAATACCACAGTGGAAAAGAAACCTCAGCATGCAAATATACTTGCACACACACCAAAAGCAAAAAAACTAGTTCTTTGATGGTTCTTTCCTGTTCTCTTACTAACGAAGAAATGGAGCATATTGAAACTAAAAGCTCTGGCCAGGGATGGCAAGGCAGGAGTGATTAGGCCAACAGATCCGGCCTCGTAATGATGGGACACAAGCAACTTCATCCAGGACAAAGCACTCTGGTCAACTAGGACTGCTTTGCTATTCAAAAGCAGAAAAAGATACAAAGGTGCTGTGCTTCCCATCCACCCAGGCTAACCTCTGCTAGGCCTAGCCTAGGCAAATGGTTTGTGCCTCAGAACTACAGGTCTGGACTTGAGGCAGCAGATGAGGACAGTCTGTATTGATGGCCAAACACAACGTCCACTCCTCACAGACTCAAACACACAGAAACCAGTTATGCTTGTGGGTGGTATGAGGGTTAAGGGAATATAAGTTCACATGTCATAAAGAGTCGCCACAGTGGGTTTATTCCTGGTATAAGAACACTTTGTGCAAAGTTTACGATCAAGTCGGGTATCAGGTTTACTTTTCAAAATGCCAAAATTGGGGGGCACCTGGGTGGCTCAGTCAGTTAAGCGTCTGCCTTCGGCTCAGGGCGTGATCTCAGGGTCCTGGGATGGAGCTCCGCATGGGGCTCCCTGCTCTGCGGGGAGTCTGCCTCTCCTTCTGCTCTTCCCCCCTGCTCATTCTCACTCTCTCTCTCTCAAATAAATAAATAAAATCTTTTTTAAAAAATGCCAAAACTGGGGCGCCTGGGTGGTGCAGTCGTTAAGCATCTGCCTTCAGCTCAGGGTGTGATCCCAGCATTCCAGGATCGAGCCTCACATCAGGCTCCTCCGCTGGGAGGCTGCTTCTCCCTCTCCCGCTCCCCCTGCTTGTGTTCCCTCTCTCGCTGGCTGTCTCTCTCTCTGTCAAATAAATGAATAAAATCTTTTTAAAAAGTGCCAAAACTGTCGAAAAGTTTGTATATTGTGTGTGTGTGTGTGTGTGTGTGTGTGTGTGTGTGTGTGTGTTAGAGGTGGACTGATGTTTTAAGCAGAGAATGAGGGAGCAGGAGCTCAGTGGAATCAGGGGAATGAAAAATTACAGAAACCAGGAAGGAGAGTGAAATCCATCTAGGTTTGCTAAGCAGTGCTCATAGAAGTTAGGCTCCCACCCTCCCACAGAGGCTGAGAGGGCCCAATCCTCAGGTGTCCACTAGAACAAAACAGTAAAAATTGTTGGCAGCTTTGAGTTTTTTTGCACAGGTACTTTACATATTTCTGTTTTTAAGGTAAAAAAAATGGACTAATGGATGTCTCAATAGTCCATCTTATGATGGTAGGAGGAGAGCCTCTTATATAAACCAATTATTTATAAGTAAGAATTCTAAACACTGAGAATTCAAATTAAATCTAACAAAATTTATTAAATAAAATATTTTACAAAAGATGCAAAGTGTTCAGCAAATTTTTAAGATTTATTGCTGTGGAGGATGTACTTGGGTATTTCAAAAACTCATGTGGGGGCAGTTTATGATTTCCCATAGAGAAGCTGACCTTCCCTTTACTAAGTTGATATTTTTATATATGCTAACCTGAAAGACAATCTTTACATCTTGCTCTAAATACCTTTGAATTGCAGAGGGAATTGTTTATTCTGTCCTCACATAATATCGGTTGTACTGGAAATTAAAGTTACTTCTTATAGCAAGTGCTATGCACTGAAACTTGTTTTTAATGTTAACTGGCACTTGGGCGCCTGGGTGGCTCAGTCGGTTGAGCATCTGACTCTCGATTTCAGGTGAAGTCACGATCTCAGGGTCCTGGGATAAAACCCTGTGTCGGGCTCTGGGCTCAGTGCGAGTCTGCTTGCGATTCTCTCTCCCTGTCTCCCTCTGCCCCTCCCCACTTGTGCTATCTCTCCCTAAAATAAATAAATAAAATCTTAAATAAATAAATATTAACTGGCATTGTGTATATTAATGTAAAACAATGTGAATTTACTCAACTTTCCAGCTTACACTGCCTGGTATAATTATATCTGTATAAGGTATAATCTGTATCTGTGTAAGAAGCTAATTTTTATGTATTGTTATAGTTTCAGGTTATTTATAATACTTGATGTTTTGTAAAACTCGAATACAACTGTATTTATGGACCAAATAAATGGCATCTGCATACTTGGTATACATGCCTGCATAGTTAAAAAAAAAAAAAGTTATTTCTTATACCAACTAACTGAAAGAAAGAAGTCATCTAGGAATTATCATTGCCTCCCCACTCCATTTCTATGCTAGAAATGAGTGCACAACTTTCCTTTTGAGACTAAATCATCAATTGAAATAAAGTTTCGATCTAAAGATGCTGGTGTATACAGTGATGCTGACCCAACGACAAGAAGAAGGAAGGCCCAGGAGTCCCCATCTTCCCTCCTTTACAGTCAGACAATATATCCCAACGGGCAGAAGCAGCAGACGGGCTGGTCTGCTCTCAGGCACCGTGGGAGCCATGACCTCTCCCTGTCAAAAATATCCAAGGTGTTGAGATGTGAACCTCTGTTCTGTTCTTTCTATCATACAGCCAAGTGCAACGGACAACAGCAAAACAGCGAAACAGCATGGAAGTGGACTTGGGGGTTCTCCTTAAGTGCTAGAGAAACACTTTCAGGGTTGTGCAGACAGTAGCAGCCAGAGCGGGCAGAGATAAAAGCGAGCGAGTGCGCGAGGAAGCGCGCACGTGTACACACACGTACACACGCACACACAACCTGGAAGACTAGGAATGAGTTTCCTCGTTGGTGGCGTGAGAACAGAACAAGAAACTGAGTATGTGCAGCTCAGCCCCTTCTTCTACTGTTTCTAGAAGACGCTGTTCACAGAATACATATTTCTCTTTATCTACAAAGTGCTAAGTAATAAACCTGATATTTTAATCTCCATTTACCTGATACTACATCTGTTTTCTCAATTGGTCATGTACCCAGAATGCAGCAGGGGTGGGGGGGGGAGTGATGAAGGATACTCCTAAAATCATGAGAAGACAACGGACTAAGATTCTGACTCACTGAGTAAGCTCAGACATAACCTTAAAAAGAAAAAAAAAACAAAAACAAAAAAAAAAAACAAAAACCAAAAAAACAGCCTTAAAATTCCAGGGCTTCTAAAGAATAAAGCCCTGCATCTGCCCACCTACAAGCTGACATCTTGCTCAATATGCTTACAAAGACAGAATAGACATTAAATTAGAGAGAAAGAGATTACCAGCAACCACATTTTAGAGCTCTAAAAATTTTTTACGGGAATAAGAGTAGGAAGAAACTCTACATTTCCTCTACATTTGAGTAAGGAAATTTCCCAAGCCAGAGAAAGCCAGGTAGGTTCCTGGAGGTTACAGACAACGCAGGAGTGTGGGTGTCACTGTACGAAAGTTCTGACACTCCAAGGGGGAAGGAGGTGTGGGAAAATGGGGAGAATCATGCAAATCAAAACATCGTACTCCTGTTTTCAATCTAGTAATACATTACCATCCTGCATTCTCCAGTAAATTCCGCAAAATCGTCTGCGGTACGGAGCAGTTGTAATAGCCCATGCCCATATACGATCTCCAGATCTGGTTTTTGCTGGAAATGGCATGCAGAGTTGTAAGGATTTCATTTTCACCTGATTATAACAAAGAGAGAAATATTACAGACAGAAAACATCTCAAAAGAGAGCTCTAATTGTAGTTTAAGACCTTTGTTTTCTTTGAATATATATGTGAAAACAGCTATATGGAAAATATAAGAATCAATCCCCCAGCAATACTGAGTAGTGTATGCAGAAATCTCAAAAATCCCAAAATAGCACTCAATTACCCCTCCAGTTTGGTTCCTCATAATTTTTTTTTTTTTTGGCTTTTCTTTTTTTAGCTTTGTTAGAATTGCCCAATTTTAATACTTGCTTCATTCTGAGTTTCTTCTGTTCCCTTTACATTTCTGTGGTATTTACGCCAAATAAAAATTCTACATTCTTGGGGCACCTGGGTGGCTCAGTCGGTTACATGTTGGACTCTTGATTTCAGCTCAGGTCACAATCTTGGGGTTGTGAGATTGAGCCCTGTGTCGGGCTCTGGGCCCGGCACAGCATCTGCTTGCCCCTTTCCTTCTGCTCCTCCCCCACTCCTCCAAAGTAAGTAAAATATTTTTAAAAAATTCTTTCTCTTAGTAAAATATTGTTTTCCCTTTTATATTGCCTTATACCAATATTGGCATAAGTCTTTAACAACACATGACCTATATTTTTCTGTAAAACGCCTCTGCTAATTCGGATATTTTTTTCTTTGTGTCACCTGAAGGGCTACTTATAAAAAGCCCTTCACCCAACACTGTAAAGTGTCAGTTGTCATAAAAGATGCAGTTTTAACCAGCATTCCCATTAGGACACTTTGATAATTAAGAAGGAATTATAAAAGTTCTTGGATGCAGGGGAGACCCTGTTTGGGGTCATTCATACAATAACAACAAAATCTGACTTTTGAGCATTACTCTTTGCCAGGAATTGTACCAACTGCTTTTCATGCAGCTTAGGAATCTGAGGCATGCACAGAATCACTTGCCTGAGGCTAGATGGCTTTAAATTCAATGGTTACAACCCAGTCTGTCTAACTCCAGATTCTAGACTTTCCGCACTGGGCCAGGTACAGACCTGCTACAGGAATAGCAATTACACTGAAAAACAGTTTCTAGATACAAAGGAACTTATATGGTTCTTTCTCTACCCTTACGCATATAGATACATCATTGTGCTAAAAATTTAACTACTTGGGCAAACATCTGGCTCTTTTCAGATCTTCTCAGGGATTCGATCATTTAAATCTTAGAACTGTCTGATTTTATTGTTATTATATCAGAGAAAAATCTATATACAGCAGCCTCTAGAATGGCAAACTAGCTAAGAGGTTGCTTCACTTTGTTTTAACCCTACTTAACTCTATGTGAATATTACTCTCATTAATCCTTCTTTATCCTCAGTGAAAACACTTTTACCCTCCATCCTACCCTTCCACTCCACATGTTTTCACAAGAAATAAATTCACAAGAGGTGTGTCATTTTGCCAGACCAGGTTAAGGAAAGAGAAGACAGTTTTGTAAGTATCAGTTTCATGAGTAAATGTCATCCAACCGCCTTATGATAGACAATCTTACCGTCTTCCATTGAAAGTATAGGAAATAGAACTGAAAGTTAAATAAACCAATATCTGAGGAGATACGCAAGTACAGCATCCTGAGGAGCAATCGTGCAAGAAATCCAATCACTTCCCAGAGCCTTCTTAGGAGAGGGCGAACGAGAACCCTTTACGAGCTGGGATTGACTAGCAGTGCCTGGTAGGCACACAATTCAGCAAGGCTAGCTTCAATTCAGATTGTGCAAGAAGGACAGATCCCTGTTCCATACTATGTGATGAGGACAAAAGGTCTAGTTCCCAAATGAGGATGGTCTGTGAAGGGCTTTATCTGTCAGATCAAGAGTTTAACCTTTAGGAATAATAGAGTAATAAATAATATGATCTTTTCTACATTATAGAAAGATAATTATTGATATGATGGCTAGGTCAGAGAGGAGACCCTGGAAATAGGGAGAGAAGTAAGAAGCTAGTACATTATTTCAGGAGGGAGATGGGCAAAGGAGTGTTGTGAATTGAACTGTGTCCTCTAAAAAGATACGCTGAAGTCCTAACCCCTGGTACCTGTGAACGTGATCTTATTTGGAAATAGCGTTTTAATGATGTAATCAAGTTAAAATGAACTCATGCTATATTAGGGTCAGTCCTGATTCAGTGACTGCCGTCCTTACGAGAAGAGGGAAATTTGGACACAGAGCCACACATATGAGGAGAACACCATGTGAGGACAGAAGCACCATAAGATCAACGAGCCTTGCTTCTCAAGCTTGACTTTTTCTTATTTACCTTCTTTTAGGAACAAAGTGAGTTAAACAAATGAGCAGTCCTCCGTACACCAAACTAATGGACACTCCTGAGTCATCAAGAGTAGGGTAGGTTCTTGGCCATGCTTCTGAAATGCTGCGCATTTACTCCAGAGCAAACCCCACAGCAGTGCACATTCTTCTCACTCTTCCTTCCAACCTCACAAAAACAGCTTCCTCCTATAAACAGGCCCAATTCCGGTAAACGCCTTCCTTAATGTGAATGGCCATGAAACTAATCAGGGGGAAAATGAGACAGAAAGAGAAAGGGAGGGTCCATTAAGAAACACTTGGAGACAATGTGTCATTCTCCAAATGCCTGCCTACAGTCACTGTGCATACAGTCAAACCCCCAGCCACAAAAGTCCTCAAGTAGTCCTTTAGGGTTTCAAGCAGTAAGTTCCTTATATGGAATAAATGCCTGCTTCCGACCTTGTTTATTCCTCTGCCTCTGAGCATGGCATAATGCCCTGGTTCTAATGTACCAAGAACAGAGTTCAGTGACCTCGGCACCACTCTCTTAAGAATCCACAGGTGGATCTCACACTGTTCCTCTTCGCAGAATTCAGAATGAACACTTTCTCCTTACATAATTCCACATAAGAGACTTTCCAATAGCAACTCCCTTGCGACCAGCACCTAAAATATCAAGCGGGGCTTTGTACCAACCACAAATAAATACTTCCTAACAGGAATAAGCCAATTTAGCTATTAAATACTTGATGCACTCCAGGTCCAGGTCCATGTATGCCAATTTTGACAAGAACTGGAAAAAATGTCAGGATAGACAGGCAGGTGTATGGATCAATATTCCTGCTATACCGAAACACACATTGTTCCCCACCCTTAAGCTGTTATCCCTAACACATAACCCTATGATTACTTTTTGTGTCAATTGTATGAAAAAATACATCCACGCTTTGTTTTTGTTTTTTGGCAATCTTAAAATATTAGGCCTAAGTTTCCACAGCGAGTATATATGATTCTGCCATTTATATTTAAAAAAATAAATACATATGCATATGCTATATTTTAACAGAGTATCTCTAGAAGGATTCTCAAGAAACAGATAGGAGGAGACTGAAGGAGTCTTGCTTTTTCTTACATATCTTTCTGTGTTTTTTAACTTTGGACATTATGCCTGTTATTCAAAAATTAAAAACGCAATTAAAATGCTACGCACAGAACAAAATCCTCCTTGTGAAATATAATATGAGGGCAGACACCTGTCAGTCCCCACAGTGGCCAAAGGTCCACAGAGCATGTTCCGGGAAGTCTGGCAGCACCCAGCACAGAACAGCCACTCAACTAGTGTCAGAGCCTCCCTCCCACTCCCTGCCCTTCGTGTACTTGGCCAGATGCACGGAAAAGTTCTCTAAGGAAATCATCAGGACAGAACGCCAACCCACTCATATCTGAATGTGCCTAGAAAGGCCTTTTCCTGCCAGAGGCTGAAGGGGAAAGCTGGGGCCAGAATGTTAGGACAGAGACCACCTTAGCGTATTTTTCTTGCCAGCCTGCAGATCCTTGGCTTCAAACCTGCTCAGAAAACCATGGGGTGGGGTCAAGGGTCTCAATCGAGATA
Organism: Ursus maritimus; assembly: GCF_017311325.1. Lineage (NCBI taxonomy): Eukaryota > Metazoa > Chordata > Mammalia > Carnivora > Ursidae > Ursus > Ursus maritimus. The sequence goes on from NW_024424119.1 coordinate 835,479, forward strand.
AACAGACCATGAATAATAGCACTTGTCAGGACATTTTCTGATTTTCTGAGTGGAACCTGGAATTTGCATACAAGTTCCATCGTACTGTGTAGCCTTTCTGTAGCTTCACCTAATCATTTGCAGCACCCTCTCCTCCCCCATAATAGGCTGACTTAACCCACTTACCCAGCCCATAAGCCCTACTCCCTCTTATTTGTCAGATTTCTTCCCCCTACAAAGGACAGTTTCACAACCAAAGTCTGTGAATCACAGAATTTCTTCATTCCAGGAAGGTAAACCAATCTGTAAGCTCTGTGTCATGTAGAATAAGGACATGGAAACTCTTCAAATTGAAAACGCTTCAAGACGCACAGAGGGGCACCCGCCCTATGTGACAAGATGTGCTTGGGACAGGGCCATGCAGGCCTGACTGGGGCTCTGATCTACCTGGCCCTAATCCTGCCAGGTTCTTCCCCATCTTCTGGCTCAGTTAATTAACATCCCATTGCACCCAGCCCCTCATTACCCCCAGGGGTTAAATCTCTCCAGCAGGCACCTCCAATGTCAAAAGGAGCTAAGGCATGTCCAATCTGTGTTTGTGATGGCTCCTTGGTCCCTCGTCCCCATAGGAGTGAGCTGTCCCTACAGCCCTTCCTGTTTACCCAAAAGAAATAGAGGTTCAAGATCTTAATACTAGATGTAAGAAAACTAGAACACCCCACAGTGGGGAAGTGGGGACAAGTGGCACCATGTCTGCTATTTTCCCCTTGGTCTTGGGTCACGCTACTTTCTATGGGAGGCCTCCTCTACCACCTCTCTTCATTTAATCTACGACCATTTTTTAAAGAAATGTACAGAGAAACATTGCAATTCACATTACCTGGAATACCAGTTTACCTATATAATCAGGCCAATTGGTAAGTTTGAAATGAGAATCAGGGTGGAAGTCCCAGAGTATTTGTTTTTCCTCTTTGCAGCCCTGTGGGGACACTGTTACAGCCAGCAGAGCAAAAACAAGAAGAGGACATGTTCTAGGAGTCCAACTCAAACATTTTAACATGCTTGCAGGAAAGAGATAATGTTTTATAGATCACAGGAATAGGCAAAGGGAGAAAGTTATAGTCCAACCCAGAATCTCTCCCACTAAATTATAATCTCTTTGTGAGCAGGGCCATAGCAGGTTGCTAGGCACATAGTAGGTGCTCAGAAAATACAGGTGAATCAAGGTGTTACAATGAAAACTCGCCTAAATTCCCACATATAGCTAGCTCAAATATTCACAATAATCAACCAACGCAGAATCTCATGATGACAAAGCAATGCACAAACTGTTCTCATGTTTAGTTCAACTGCATCCCTAAAAGTATGGGCTTCAGAGAAACGTTTATAAATGGAAAACCACATCTATTCTGTTAAGTTCTGTGAAATAACACAGTGCATTAATTAATGCAGTAATTTCAGAATTTTAGAAATTTTATTTCGTCATTGTTTAATCGGTATGTTGATGATGTGGGCATTGAGAATCCTTACTAAAATTCTGTTTGCATTTCTGCAAAAAAAAAAATTTTTTTTTTTTTTTTTTTTTTTTTTTTTTTTGGTAAAAATACTAGATTTCTCCCTACTTGGATGCTCACAATAGCCGTTCTGAACCTTACCCACTTTTCTCTAATGCTCAGTCTCCCGTTTCCTGTCTCTCACTCGGATCATCGGACAGGCAACCCCTCAACTCTTCTTACTTCAGAGTGTCCTTACATCCTCTGGTTGACTGTACTCCCTCTTATGCCTAAGAAAGGTCCAGATATGCCAGTGCAGTCCATAACCCCCTGCCTGAAAATTTATCCTCCAGCCTCTTGAATTACTTCACTTCAGACAGCTCTGCCTCCTTTTACATGCTCTATTTCCCAACATCCTGACTTCCACTTTTCTCCCCCTATTCCATACCTAGAACATCTCAATCCCAAGAATTCATTTTGAAGACTCCCTAATCTGGAACTCCATCTCTCATCTCTCTCTTGAGCTCTAGACTCATTATTTCCAACTATTGCTACAACATTTCCAAATGCATGTTCCATGAATACCTCAAACAATTCTGCTCAAATATTCATGATCTCTCCTTCCTCCAGACCCCTCTGCTTCTCCCTATTTCCAGTTAATGACATTACCATCACCTCGAGACACTCAGCCTAGAAACTGACTGACAGCCCTCTGGATCAACCACCATGTTTATACTAAAACCATAATTCCCACAGGCTGCTCCCAGCCAATTACTAAGAACAGCAAGAGAACTAATGCAGACCCATTCTTGCAAGATGTGGGACCCCTCCCATGGGTGAGTTTGGCTCAAAGACTTCCATTTGGACTGACCAAAACTTTCTTAGATCTATGCTTGCAGCCTAAGATTTTCCTAGCCATTCCTCTCCTTCTATCCTTCTCCGCTTCCACCAGGGTCAGACCTCCATCACAGTCTAAAGACTCCCCTGCCTTCTCCTGTTTCCACTCCCAATAAATTTCTTGCATATCTAATAAACTCATCCTGGTGAGTATATTTTGGTGGACCTGAACTAACGTACGTTTCACATATCACCTCTAAACTCTCCAACAATCTCCCAGCTGGTCTCCCTGCCTCTGATCTCAGAGGCACTCGGCAAAACACAAATCATGTCATTACCCTCTGTAATAACTGTTAATGTCTTCTCATTGCAGAGAAAAACAAAACCCTTATCATGGCCCTGAGCCCTCCATATCTTGTTTTAAGTGCTTTTCTGCAGACTGATGTTCTACATAGATGGTCATTCACCATATCCCTCAAATAACCATACATTTTTTTTTTAAGATTGTATTTATTTGACAGAGAGAGACAGCCAGCAAGAGGGAACACAAGCAGGGTGAGCGGGAGAGGAAGACGCAGGCTCCCAGCGGAGGAGCTGATGCGGGGCTCGATCCCAGGACCCTGGGATCACACCCTGAGCAGAGGGCAGATGCTTAACGACTGCGCCACCCAGGCGCCCCTCAAATCACCATGCTTCTGCTCATGCCTTAACCTCACCAAAGCATTCATCCTATTTACAGATCTTATTGCTACTCAGTATCTATCTCCCTATTAGTTATAAGCTGTAGTCAGGGATCATATCTTTATCATCCTTTACCTGTGACTCTTACCCTCAGTGACTGAAACAGTATCTTATCTCCAACAGAAGCTTCTCAATAAATGAGAAAGGGAAGCAGATGGAGGAAGCTATAGAAATAGATTTGATGATAGTATCTTATAACCCATTGGTGACAAAGGTGAGTAGGGTGCCACAGTTACTGTGTAGGCAAATGGTCCTGTGTACCTTGACACTCCTTAGGGGTAACACTATCTTTATGATACAGTATGACAGAGTTCATTGATAGCACCGAATATTTTTAAAAGTTAAATAAAATTCATTATAATTTAAGATAGGAAGTATGTGTTAATTTGGATGAATGTGGTAGTTTTAAAAATGTCTGCAGGGAAAAAAATGTGTGCAGTATGTTTTTAGGGCAGTGAAACTATTCTGTATGATACTTAGAGGTGGATACGTGTCATTATACATTTCTCCAAATTCACAGAATGTACAACACCAAGAGTGAACCTTAATGTAAACTATGACCTCTGGGTGTTTATTTGTCAATGTGTGTTCATCAGTTGTAACAAATGTATCACTCTGGGGGGTATACTGATAATGGGAGAGGCTACCTGGGGGCAGGAGGTATGTGGGAAATCTCTGTACCTTACACTTAATTTTGCTGTGAACCTAAAACTGATCTAAAAAATTAAAGTCTAATAAAAATATACATCTGCAAATTCCTTTACAGTCCTCCTTTCAAAAGGTGGAGACTTAGCATAATATCCTCTAGGTCCATCCACACTACTGTAAATGGTATGATCTCATCCTTCTTGTGGCTGTGTAATACTCCACTGTGTGTATGTATGTATACATACACACCCCCTATATCTTATTCATTTTTCTATCCATGGACACAGGTTGCTCTCATATCTTAGCTATTAGAAGTAATGCTACAATATACATAGTGCTGCATATATCTTTTCGAATTAGTGTTCTCATTTTCTTTGGTTAAATACCCAATAGTGGAATAACTGAATCATACGATATTTCTTTCATAACTTTTTTTGGAAACTCCATACTGTTTTCCACAGTGGCTGTACCAATTTACATTCCCACCAACAGTGCACAAGTGTTCCTTTTTCTACAACATCTTTGCCAACATTTATTATTTCTTGTTTTTATTTTAGCCATTTTGACGGGTATAAGGTGATATTGTGGTTTTGATTTACACTTCCCTGAAGATTAGTGATGTTGAACATCTTTTCATATCTCCGTTAGCCATTTTCATATCTTTTTTGGAAAAATGTCTATTCAAGTCCTCTGCCCATTTTTTAATCAGATTGTTTTTTAGTGTTGAGTTGTGTAAGTTCTTTATATACTTTGGATATATTATGCTAAGCCAAAGTCAGACTGAGGAAGACAAATACCGTATGATTCCACTCATAAGTGGAATCTAAAAAAACAAACAAAAAATAGAATCGTAACTATAAATACAGAGAATTTGATGGATTGTTGCCAGAGAGGCGGGAGAGTGGGGAAATGGGCAAGACGGGTGCAGGGGAGTCGGAAATACAGGTTTGGAATGAATAAGCCACATGAATAAAAGGCACAGCATAAGCAATATATAGTCAATGATATAATAATAGCATTCTATGGTGACAGATGGTAGCTACCCTTGTGGTCAGCATAGAGAAGGCATAAACTTGTCAAATCACCACATTGTACATCTGAAACCAATGTAGCATTGTGTGCCAACTATATTTAAATATAAACAAAATTTTAAGTGAAAGTTAATTCCCCTTCCCTTAAATTCAAGCCAGACTTAATGAGTCACTCTAATCAATAGAAAGTGGTGTTAAGTGATGCTACAGGAATTCCAAGGGTAGGTCATAAAAAAGATAGCTTCTGCCTGGCTCTCTTTCCCTCTCTTGAATCACTGGTTCTGGGGGAATCCAGCTGCACCTAAGCAGCTCACAGACAGACCCATGTGGGGGCACTAAGACCTCCCGCTAACAGCCAGCACCAATCTGCCAGCCGTCATGAGTGAGCCGCGTTGGAAGTGGCTCCTTCAGGCCCAGACGAGCACCCACCGATGTGACTGCAATATTATGAAAGACTCGGAGCCAGAACCATCCAGCCTGGCTGCTCCTGGATTGTTGACCCACAGAAACCGTGAGGATAATAAATGTTCATGGTTGTTTTAAGCCACAGAATTTTGCAATTAATTTCTTATCCAACAGATAACAGGTATAATAGCTCCCCCCAAAAGTCAGTTCTAAAATTAATATTAAAGAAGTAATTTCATTTATATAAAATATATTTGATGATACTGGATCAAGTCCATGATCCTTTAGCAAGATGAAGGGGGAAAAAGTTGTTTTTATATTTTATGTTCTTTGTCCCAGTCATGGGACCTATTTTATTTGCCCTCTCATCACTGTATGTTTACACGTTTGTATCCTTTGTATGTCAAAAAGTAAGGATGTCCAAAACATTTTATTATTTCTTAAAGATTTAGTTACTTATCTGCGAGAGAGCCACAGAGAGAGAGAAAGAGCAGGACCAGAGGGACAGGGAGAGAGAAAATCTCAAGCCGACTCCACACTGAGCACAGAGTCCGATGTGGGGCTCAGTCTCACAACCCTGAGATCAGGACCTCAGCCGAAATCAAGAGTCAGACACTTAACCAACTGAGCCACCCAGGCACCCGCAAAACATTTTAATGCAAAAATGATAACTCATAAAGACTGAGATATCAAGTTTGTATCTTAATTTTAAAAAGGGGGAAAAGCTGATTATTTTAGGATGCATCTCTTTTAAAATTAATATTTTCATTTCTCCACTTCTATAGGGATATACCTCCACCATTTAACTGAAATATCACTGTTGTATAATAAAAAATATATATGGTCTTTGGAATTTGGGTAATAGGATTATTTGTTATTCATAAGAAGCCCTTTGTGGAGTGCCTGGGTGGCTCAATCAGTTAAAGGCCTGCCTTTGGCTCAGGTCATGATCCTGGGTTCTTAGGCTCCAGCCCCAGGTCTGGTACCCTGCTCAGCAGGCAGTCTGCTTCTCCCTCTCCCTCTGCCCCGCCCCCACCTCATGCTCGTGCAAGCATGCGCTCTCTCTCTCTCAAATAAATAATCTTTTTTTTTTTTTTTTAAAAAAAGGCCTTTTGATCACACTTGAGTTTATGCTAATGAAGTGATTTGGAGTGGGGCCCTACATAGCCTCAGGATGGGGCTGGCTAGAAAGACCAAGAAAAACCAACTAATTAGAGGGTTGGAACTTTCCTGGCCTCACCCACAGACCTCTGGGAAGGAAAAGGGTTGGGGGTGGGAGGATACAGATTAAGGTATAAAAACTCTTGAACAACAAGACTGGATGACCTTCTGGGATGGCTAATGCATCCACATCCCAGGAGGGTGGTGAACCCCAAGTCCCACAGGGAAAGAAGCTCCTGTGCTCAAAACCCTTATGGGCCTCATCCTATCTTCTACAACGTCCTTTAAAATAAACTGGTAAACATATGGAAATGTTTCTTTGAGTTCTGTGAGCTGCTCTGGCAAATTAATCAAACCCAAGAAGGCGGCTTTGGGAACCTCCAATATGTAGCTTGTTGGTCAGAAGCATAGGTGGACTTGGGACTGGCATCTAGAGAGGGGACAGTTTTGTGGAACCAAGCCCTTAACCTGTAGGATCTGATGCTATCTCCAGGGAGCTAGCGTCAGAATTGAGTTAAATTTGTCGAACACCTAGTTGAACTGCTTTGTGGTGTCGGAACATACACCAGAATCCCCAAATGACGACAGCACAAGTATTCTGATAAGATTCCATCAATGATGAGATCCCAATAATACTAAACTACGTCCCTAATTGTGCTTGCCATGTTGCATTTGCCTTTTCTTTTTCTCAGTGAAGATACTGCCTTTATTTCTTTGCATGTTTTCCTTATATACACGCAAAAAAAACAGTTAATGTAAAGATAACTGCTTTTGCTTCTAACTCTTTACATTGTTTCAGAAACCCTATTTCTCTATCCAACTTCACATTTCTGAGCACTCGTAGCATTTTATCCATAGTTCTCATGGCACCTGGAACTTTTTAACTTTCTGACATAATTTATATTAAGAAGGCTTCTTGAGGATAGTGATTATGTTTATTCACCTATGTTTCCTCACAGAGCTTTAGCCATACTAGATGGCCAATGAACATTTAGCAATTCAGGCAATTGACTGACCGTCCAAGGTATCACTCAGATCAGCAGCTGTCTGCCTAAAAAGAATTAATTATAAAAACATAAGGACAAGACAGATTCTATTGTGAGAGACTGAATACACAAATACACAATGGCTAGACCATATATTACCACATAACTTTCACCCACAACCTGCAGCAACCTGCTCAAGAAACCAATACCTTTTCTAAAACAAACACCAGAAGACAGCCTGCTGTAAGTTAGACTTGGAGAAAGCCAAATTGCTATCTTCAAGGGACAATTCAGCAAACTGCACAATAACTTATGTAATAATTGGACCAAAATTATTGGCCAGGACTTGATTAATAATTAACAGCTTCTTGAAGTTTGGTCTTGGCTTCCAAAGTAGGACCAACCATACAAAGCCAAATATGCATCCTTAACCAATCACATAGGATCCCCTGCTCTATTTGCCCTCCTACATCTTCTGCATGCCAATAGCCCCCAACATGGGTATACCTAAAGCCTTTCCTTTATTTCACTATAAGGCTTTCCCATTCCTCTGCCAAAGCAAAAGTCTGACTCCCTTGCTACAAGTTCAGAATAAATAGCCTTTGCTTTTCTCATTTGGCTGGTCTTCATTTATTTCCACAGGAAATATAAGGAAAATCCATTGGTATTATCCTAAAGACAAAATAATTCATATAAGCTGGGAACTTGGTCAGGAATAGGCCAAGGGAGAGCCTTGTCACAAACTTAGGAGTCTACAGGCAAAACCCAAAGATGGATATCATCCAGCTGAAAGATACCTGACATCCACAGCCTGGGGAACAGCTGTTCTGTTTAGGTGTCCTTGAGGTCAGGGCAGGAGAGTGCCCAACCCCACTTAGGTGACATAGTCATCACCCACAGCTGCATTACACAACATCCCCTCTGTTAACCATTTATTAAACACCACTCTCAACGATGTGGCTTAGAACATTAAGTTCCCACAAGTTCATCAAAAGTCTCATGGCGACAGCTCAGCTGCTTGGTTCTGGTTGAATAATATGAACATTAGGGGGTTAGTTTCTCCTTGCTCTTCCTAAGCATTCTCACAATAAGCAATGTGCAATTTTGTGTAAATTTAAACCCTGCAATTTCTGTGAAGTTATGAGCTAATTCAGTCTGGTTAGCTTGAGATGACTTCATTGAAAATACTACACAGCAAGGCATGCCATAGCTAAAAGTGATTGGGTTGGTTCATAAAGTACTTTTAAATTTGGTAGTAACTACAAAATAAATATATAGTTATTGTAGAAAATCTAGAAAAAGCAAGGCAATAAAAAGAAAGCTAAAATCATCCATCATGGCCCATCCAGGGAAATGAATGCTCCCATTGACACATATCCTTTCAACTTTTTTCTCTTTCTTTATGTGCGTATGTGGGTGAGGGAGGGTAGATTCACTTGAACAGGATGACAACAGTTTTGAATTGAGTAGCTTTCCTTATTTCTCTGAAGCATGATTTGCTGAGAATCCAGCTAATAATGAAGGTATTCTTTCAAAGCACTTAAATGTCCAAGGGGAGGGGAGCATCCTCATGACAGATGAATCATCTGTACTTGCTTGACTCTGTCAGGCCACTCAGTCTTGTACGTGATGGCCCCTGCCTGCAGCAGCCTCCCCCAGCCTTGCCCAGCAGAGCATCACTAGTCATCCTTCAACACCCAACCCTAGTCCTGCCCCTGTGACCCCTTCCCTCTCCCTGCCAGTGGCTGAGAGTTCCCACATCGGTGCTCTAAGCAAGCCACTGCACTTCCAACCAGAGCAGTCGGCATATGGCCGGGGGAATCTGGTATGACTGGATTTGTGCTTATCTGTTAACAATGAAGACGGTGGTTTACTAGTGGTTGGAGGGTGGACAGTGGAGCTGGGCTGCTTGGGTCGAAGTCTGTCTCCACTGCAAGTTGACACAGCCTTTGTATGCTATGCTATCTTTATCTTTAGAACAGATAATGGTACTTACCTCATAGGGTTGTACTAAGGACTAAATTAACACATGAAAAGTACTTTTAAAAGTGCCCAATACATGGTAAGCACTACATAAATGTTTGAAATTACTAAATTATGTGTAACAACTAACCCAAGTATCTCCATGGTACTTACAGCTCTCTGTCTTCCTTTTACTCAGCAATGGGGGCATTTAAGACTCATATAACTAACTAGCTCTTATTAGTTTCCTGTGTATACAGTGAACAAGTATTGGGTCCAGAATTCCTCCCTGACTATAACAGAACACAGGCATTCAACATTAAACCATTTGGACAACGCTGCTCCACTATAGAGATGCTACTCCTAGAAGTTACGCGGACCAATCTGCTCTCCCCATGTGGAGAACATTCAACACCTCAGTAAAACACTGATGCCTTTCTGACACATTCTGTGCCTACCCCAACCAGAGCTCACTCTTTCAAGAAGCAAGCTTTGTTGGAGAGCCAGTTCACTTCAAGGCAAGGAAGTGGCAGGGCTGGTGGCAGGGGGACCTCCTGACTGTGCAATATTTTCTCTGAGTCACCTCAGAATAACCAGATGGAACCAGCCCCAAATTTCACAGAAGCCACTGGGTTTAAAGTTTATAGGTAACTTGCAAAGTACTTATCAGGAGCCTGGTTCCAATGAGAGAAAGAAGGAGAAATGGAGTCCCCCAATGTTCACATCATTCAGCTGGAAGTGAGTAGCTGAGCTTTTAGACAGACAACTTTGACACGTTTCCTAGGCTCTGATGTTCTTAACATCTTATTTTAGAGTATACTGTAAAAAGGGCTGAACTAAACATTTTCTAACTTTGACAATCTAAGAAAGTCATGACCTAAGGCTTGCTTTAAAAATATACAACTCGGGGGGTGCCTGGGGGGCTCAATGGGTTAAGCATCTGGCTCTTGATTTCAGTTCGGGTCAGGATCTCAGGGTTGTGGGATCAAGTCCCACATTGGGCTCCCTGCTCAGTGGGGAGTCTGCTTGAGTTTCTCTCCCTCTGCCCCTCTCCCTGCTCACTCCCTCTCTCTCAAATAAAAATAAATAAATCTAATGTATATATAAAACTCTTGGGGCACCTGGGTGGTTCAGTTGGTTAAGTGACCAACTCTTGGTTTCTGCTCTGGTTGTGATCTCAGGGTCGTGAGATCAAGACCTGTGTTGGGGAGTCTGCTTCAGTTTCTCTCTCTCCCCCCCTTTTGCCCCTCCCCCCTAAAATAAATGAATAAATCTTTAAAAAAAAATATATACAACTCTTCACTTTTTAAACATCCAGTAAATCAGGATTATGATTTCCTAAAATTGAAATAGATAAAGCTTCCAGCTATCCCTAGGTCTCAATCAGTTCAACCGAACAAAATGTGCAGATTTCCTTCTAAAGGCAAGGTCCCTGCCATCAGGAGAAATGGTTCAGATCTGAAACCAACCAGGGAAGCAGTCCTCATCATAGCTTGAGTTACATTAGCCTGCTGGAGCTGGACTGGCTTCAAACCTGAAGTAACCTATTTTTTTTTGGAGGGGGGAGGGGCAGAGGGAGAGAAAATCTTAAACAGGGTCCACACCCAGCCCAGGAGTCTGACTTGGGGCTTGATCACGACCCTGAGATCTCAGGATCCTGAGATCATGACCTGAGTGGAAATCAAGAGTCAGTCACTTAACCAACTCAAGCCACTCAGGTGCCCCCATCTTTATTTTGTTTTTAAGTAGACAACTTGAGGGATGCCGGGGTGGCTCAGTGGGTTAAGTGTCTGATTCTTGATTTCCACTCAGGTCATGATCTCAGGGTTGTGGGATCGAGCCCCCAGTTGGGCTCTGCACTCAGCGAAGTGTGCTTGTCCCTCTCCCTCTGATCCTCACCTGGCGTGCATGCATGCCCATGCTCTCTCTCTCATAAATAAATAAATAAATAATAAATAAATAAATAGCATCTTTAAAAGAAGTTTGCCATCTATATATCCCTTCTGTCCTAAAACTTAAAATAAAACTAAGTACCTTCTCTTCACCTGACTCCAAGAGTAAAGAGACAGCATCTCTATGATTCAAAACCAGATAACCCCCAAAAGAATTCTTTCCTGTTTAGAGAGAGAGGGAGAGAGTGCTCTTCAGCTCTGCCTGACCAATCCTTTGACATGTGAATTCACGACTAAGTCCATGGAAGTCAAGTGCTCAGATAAAAATACCTCTGAAAGTCAGTCTTCAGACTACTAAAAATATTTAAATGTATAATAAAATTCTAATTCTATGAGTAAACTAAACTTTCTTAACCAAGCACAAATCTTATTTGCATGTTTCTTTACAAAAATCATTTGAACTTGAAGAGTACTGCTGTCTTACGCTAGGCATAAGTAATGAAATTGGACATGAGATAAAACAACGTGAAGCTGTAGTCCTATAAAGAAAATTGGGCTGGGAGAGCACATGTCTGCATCTCCTATTTTTGCCACTTCCCTAGTTGTATGATCATAGGCAATTCCTTTTCCCTTCAGATTATCCTGACTTGCACAGAGGTGATGACACCTCTCTAAGCCCAAAGGACATGAGAACCGTGGCCTGGGACGGTTGCCTGGGAAGTGGGGAGTCCTGCACACGCGTGTGTGCACTGCCTTCCGCTGGGAAGTTTGCAGGCGCCTAGATAAAGACCTAGAAAGGTGAGGTATGGATTCCAACCTAGGGTACAGAACTGACTGCTCCGGGAACTAAATATTCCACCGTCTCCCGCCCCCTAAGGCACCCGCCACTGTTTTATTTTAATAAACATATTCCCAGTCCTGGGCAATCCCAACCCAGAGCTGGCTTTTCAAAGACTACAGAAGACAAATAGGCCAGAGCAAGCGGAGTCTAAGGGAGCCCTCCCGCAACTTACAAATAGGGTCTTCCATTTTCAAGGGTCTTTTCAAGCGGATGCTGGCGGGGACCGTCTTCTCAATCAGTTCATCAATGCTCTAAAATTAAAACGTAAGTCCGTGAACACTACAGGGAGAGGAAAGTGCTTCGGAAGTTAAAAGAGTCACCTCTGTGTTTTGCATCTACAAAGGCTTATGGGAACCTCATTTAAATCGCCTAATTAGGGTTTCTATTTTAAAAAGAAAAGAACAATTCTGAGCAAACCAGAAATCACTTGGAGGAAAGCAAATGAATTCGATTAGTGATTCCACCGCTCCAGGTTTGGTCCTCCTTTTGCAAAGTTAGGGTTCATCAGGAGGGCGAGTTGGGTTGAAAAACATAAGGGTCTGAGGCGCGAAGAGCGGATGGAGAAAGTAAACGAGTGAGAGAAGGCTGGGGCACAGGAACCGAACTCGCGGGCTCGCTGCCACGCCAGGGCCCCAGACTTGGGAGCGGGTCCCACGCGGAGCAAAGCAGAGCTCTGGGCGGGGGACCGGAGGCCGCGCCGGCAGAAACCGGGCAGGGCGGGATGAGGCCCTAGAAGGCCGAGCGGGGTTCTTACCGCCAGCCCCAGGGCCTGGAGCATCTCCCTCTGGTCTTTGTCCCCGGGGCCGATGTGCCTCCGAGCGAAGTCGTCGTGTCGGGGCAGGAGGCGCTCGAGGAGGCGCGAGTCCCCAGCCCTGCTGCTGTCCCCGCCGCCGCTGCTGCTGTCACGGCCCCGCGGGACCCAAAGCGGTCCCGTGCCTCCAACCAGGCGGCGGCCGCCCCCGACTCCACAGCCCAAACGCAGACCCCAGGCCCTGGCGCACGTCTGCATGGTCGCGGCCACAGTCCCCTGCCCCGGCCCGCGAGGGTCGGCCGCGCTCTCGGCCTCTTCTGGTCGGAGTCCTCCGGGTGGCGGCTGCCTTCTGCCTGGAGCCCCTTCTCGTTGGACGAGCGGCAGACAGACGGATGGGGCCTCGTGGGCAATGAATGGGCGCAGCGCTCAGCCGGAACACGCGCGCAAAGTTGTTGCTCCACGCGAGGCACCTGCTTCGCACACTTTAAGCTTTGCCCTGCCGGCGGGCGGTGGGATGGGGCCAGGAAAGGCTCCGCCAATGGGAGTGGACAGAGGGGCGGGGGAGGGGCACACCCCGCCCCGCCCCCTCTCCTGCTCCCTTCTCAGGCCCTCAGCAGTCTCGCTCCTGGCTCAGAACCGGCCGACCTCATCACTCCTACTCGGTCTAGGGCTGATGCGGAGACCGGGGCGATCCACGCACTCGGGGCTAAGGTCTGGGACCGCACTGGCGCGGGATCCGGCTGCACGGCTGCAGGCGAACTGCCTGAGGAACTCAGCTGAGATGAAAGATGATTCTGATAGAGAAGACGGGCTCGAATAGTTTCCATTCATTAATTTTAGGGTATCGTTTCCGGTTATATTTCATGGAAACCAATAAGGGCAGATGAAAGTTTTTTTTTTATAGTTATGATTGTGGGCAAGTTACGAAACCTCTGAGCTTCAGTTTTCTCGTCTCACCCAGCTGGATGGATTTTATTATACATTGAAAGAATTGCCCCAACAGTAGGCTTCAATCACTTCTCTCTCTCTCCCCATATATATGTGGGGAGGGAGGGAATGCAAAAGATATTGAGGTATATGTTTTGCACTGTCATCTTAGTTGGAAAATTTTGTACATCTAAGGTCTCCAGCTATCTCTTGAGATTTGTATCAAGAAGGAACTTTCACGGGGCGCCTGGGTGGCTCAGTTGTTAAGTGTCTGCCTTCGGCTCAGGGCGTGATCCCGGCGTTCTGGGTTCGAGCCCCACATCAGGCTCCTCCGCTGGAAGCCTGCCTCTTCCTCTCCCACTCCCCCTGCTGTGTTCCCTCTCTCGCTGGCTGTCTCTATCTCTGTCAAATAAAAAAATAAAAAAAAAAAAAAAAAAAAAGAATGAACTTTCAAGGGGCACCCGGGTGGTGCAGTCAGTTAAGCGGCCAACTCTTGCTTTCAGCCTAGGTCTGATCGATCTCAGGGCGGTGAGATGGAGGCCCACCTCCTCTGGTGCTGAGTCGGCTAAAGTTTCTCGCTCCCTCCCACTGCCCCACCCCACCTCACACACACTCTCTCTAAAATAGATAAACAGTTCTTAAAAAAAAAAAATGAATGAACTTTCTGGCACCTGGCTGTCTCAGTGAGTACAGCATGTAACTCTTGATCTCAGGGTTGTGAGTTCTAGCCAGAACCGGGTGTAGAGATTACTTTAAAATAAAATCTTAAAACAAAACAAAGAATGAACTTTCAAAATTACGACTGTCCTAATATGAGGAAGATAGGACTAGACAGAAGACATCAGAACATTACTTAGACTACAGGTAAGTAGAACCTGCTTTTTTCTCCTCTACTTATCTGTAGTCTAAGTAATGTTCTGATGTCTTCTGTCTAGTCCTATCTTCCTATTTACCTGAAGAGAGTGGCGGTCTTTCCACTCCATTCTCTGCACTTTCTGGGTTCTGTAGCTGACAGGCACATAGACTATGCAGAGAGGCAGGAAAGTATACAACAAAACAGTAAGCAAAATGTGTGCGTATGGCAGGCAGGTGCAGATGGTGAGCTGAAAGGGCTGTGCTGAATGTCTTTGAACAGGTTTTCATTCATTTAGAATGGAATTTACAGCCTTCATAAAAGTTGGGAGATACCCTCAGTATGGGATGCCATCCCTATTCCTGTCAATACACTCTATGTATCACAGGGGCTAGAAGCCAGAGAACTATAATTCCCAGATTCCTTTGGCTCCAGGGTTCTGGATGTCATTAAACTTCTGTCAACAATCTAGACTTGTGTGAGAACTAGAAAATGGAACAAAGCAGAAATCATTTTCTTATTTCTCTGACAGCAGCAGACAAATGCACGAGTGATAGCAGACATGGAGTACTTCCTTACCAGCCGTCCACATTGGTACAGCAGGGCAGCTGGGTCCCTCTGTGGAAATTTCCTTTGGTTTTCCAACATAGGAGGCAGCAGGAATTTCTCATTGAACTTCAGTGGTTTACTTGAATATAGTGGTGGTCTTTCCACTCTATGTTTTGTTCTTCCAGTCCTTCCAGTGGTTTTACGTGCACCTATTCCTGGCATTTTAATCTTCCTCTGCTTGTTTTCTGAATAAACCTTAGAGCCTGCGACTGAGGCCAAAAGTAGCTTTAGGAAAACTAACCCCCAAAGACAGGAATCTGGGATTAGCTATCTGACCCAATTCTGTCTGAAGTAAATAATAACACTGTCACTAGTGGAAAATGAGATCATGATAGTTTTGTCATGAAATGGAAACAGTTACTTAGATTATCAGTGGGGAATTAAGTGCCTATTGAAGGGAGGTCTTTGCTAGACGAACTAGTTCCTGGGTTAGACCTTTGTAATGGGAATGATATCTACAAGGATTATAGGGAGGGCTGGTGGCTTCCAGATGCCCTAGAGAATTTACAGCATAAAATGATAGTTCAGAGAACTAGAGAGCCTTCACCACTCTAAACAATCTCTTAACTTCTTTAGCTGCAGGGAGAAGGTATTTACAAATCACACCCAATCCAGATGCCAAGAGGGATGTTTTGACAACTAAAGGAAAAGTAGGAAAAGATTGTGTGGAGGGATCCAGTGTGGTGGCCCTTGGAGGGTGCTTCACCGTAAGACAGCCCCCAGTTTCACTTCCTGTCATGTTGTCAGTCCTGTTTCTTGCTCTATACCACTCTGCTTTGTTATATCAAAATTGTACTTCATTAAACTCTTTTGAGAGACAAAAAAAAAAAAAAAAAAAAAAAATCACACCCAATGTTTGATCCTGTGGATTGCCCAGTTATCATACAAGTTGAATTCACGGCTTTATCAGGTCTCACATGTGAAAGTTTGGGATTAATTAAAAACTAAGTCTTAACTTGGAACAGGGACATTTTGGTAGTTTGGGTTGAATTTGATTATCTTGAACCCCCACTTTCACTGAGTCCCTCTGACAGCTGAAGCTGTCCCTCATCCCCTCTCTGAAATGCTGATAATCCCTTATTGATGATCGTGGAATGGCTTCACTAAAGCATTAATCTTGCAAAGGTGTATCAATACTTATTTACCTCTAGATCCACAAGATTCAGATCTCAGCATACCCTAGGAAGATGAGAAGCCTACCAGAGGAGAAGCCTACTCAGGGAAACAATGGCAAGATATCACTAATGTATATCAGTACTGGAGGATTTCTGTGTGGGAGTGGGTTCTAAACCAAGGAAAATAATACAGAAATTACTCAACAATGGCCTTCATTAAACTAGATTAAAATATTAAAACTTTTTTGGCATAATAGAGAAGAAAGGATCCAAAGAATTGATGAGATAGGGATGTTGGGATGATTTCATCATGTGCAATGTACTCTTCAACCCTTTCATTGTATCCCTCAGGATGGCCCAGAGGACAATCACTTCATCTGAACATTGAGAAATCCATTGCTAAGAGGAGCAGTAGTATTCTTGAAAAGCTCTATATTTTCTATGTCTGCACATATGAGATGATGGGAGAAGACGCCACTGTTGAAATAGGCTCCTTGTGTTCAATGCTAAGGATAGAGTCCCAGAGTGGTAGGGGCCAGCAGCAACACTAGAAAACAGAGAAAAGGGGGCAAGTTTGCTGTAAAGGGCAGCAGAGTCAGAGTGGTAACTAGTCAGGCTTGATCCACAGCCATCTTTGGTGCTCATAATTAATGATTAACCTATGAAAATCTTAGTTAATTTGGTGAGCCAAACTTGGATACGTCACCCAAATAAAGAGACACAGCCTGTCAAATAGCTCTCTTCCTTTAGCTGGTTCACAGACCCAGAGCCTCCCCAGTGAAGGGAATCTTAAAAAAGAACACCTGAGAAAAGACCTTATGACCCTGCTATATATATACACCATAAATCTTCTTCCTAAACTCTCCTGAAGATACCTGTGGCCATTTACCAAGTGTTATGGTTAGGCCACAGTGCCCAGATATGTGGTCAAACCTTGTTCTGGTGTTTCTGTGAAATGTGTTTGGTTGAAATTAGCATTTGCATCAGTGGACTCTGAGGAAAGCAGACTGACTTCCTCCAAAAGTGGTTAGGCCTCATGCAATTAGTTGAAGGTCTGAATAGAACAAAAAACTGATCTCCCCTGAACAAGGGGAAATTCTGCAGCAGACAGCCTTTGGACTTGAACTATAGAATTGGCTCTTTCCCGATAACCTTTAGACTTAAACTATAGCCTTGGCTCTTCTCTGGGTCTCCAGCCTGCTAGCATGCTAGTGCAGATTTTTGGACTTGCCAGCCTCTATCATCACATGAGCCAATTTCTTTTTTCTTTTTCTTTCTTTTTCTTCTTTCTTTCTTTCTTTTCTTCTTTCTTTCTTTCTTTCTTTCTTTCTTTCTTTCTTTCTTTCTTTCTTCTTTCTTTCTTTTTAAGATTTTATTTATTTGTTCGTCAGAGAGAGAGAGAGAAAGCACGCAAGCAGAGGGAGGAGGCAGAGGGAGAAACAGGCTCCCCACTGAGCAGGAAGCCTGACACAGAACTTGATTCCAGTACCCTGGGATCATGACCTGAGCTGAAGGTAGCTAACTGAGCCACCCAGGAATCCCAACATGAGCCAATTTCTTAAAATTTCTTTTGATATATATGCATATACTATTTATTCTGTTTCTCTGGAGAACACTGACTAATACTCCAAGGAAAGGAAAATACCCAGACTTCGGGCAGTTACTGGAATCTGGTTCTAAGAGAATGCTAAATTCTGCAGACCCAAAACAAACTACTCTGGTCCACTAATCACAGTGGGATGTTATGGAAGTCTGATTATAAGTGAAGATTTGGGACTTCTGCTTTCAGGTCCAATATGTAAAGAGCATGAAAGTCATCACTTCTGTCCTTACAACAAAAAAACCTGAAAAAACTAAAAATCAATGGTTTTGGACACATCTGAAAACTGACATTGCAGGACAAAATGCCTCCTTGAAATCTGATAAGACAGGCTCATCCAAGGAGACATAGCCAAGATCTGCTTGCCTAGAGAAGAAGCTGCTAGAGTTAGAAACTGGTAGGACTATGTAATGGTAATTATGATGGATCATTGGATGCTGACTGTGGACTAACTTGAGAGGAAGAAACTCCTGGGGACTACAGTCTTAGTGGGTTCCCACACTTTCTTGGGCTTTACCTCCAGGAGCCTCACCACAGTTAGGATAAAAATCTAAGAAATATCTGCCCCCAGCACTGGTAGAAAAAGGAAAAGAATAATCACTGTGAAATATGCCCAGAGCCTTCTTCATAACAAAGACCTACTCTCCAAAGAAAAGGACTTCCAGAGTTTATCCAAGTTAAGGAAGGGAATTCCTCCCACTTCACCCCCTCCAGTATTCTTATCTCAGATAGTAGGGGGGGGGGGGAAGTCAACAGGGTTTAGTGCTTCAAGACTGGGAAGCCTGCAGCCAAGGAAAGGAGTATGAGGTGGGGTGGGGGTGAGGGAGCTGTATCACTAGAGATACAGTTAGACATTCACAGCACAAGACACAGGCCTTTTTTTTCCCTAAGATTTTATTTATTTATTTGACACAGAGAGAGAGACAATGAGAGAGGGAACACAAGCAGGGGGAGTGGGAGAGGGAGAAGCAAGCTTCCCGCTGAGCAGGGAGCCAGATGCAGGGCTCAATCCCAGAACGCTGGGATCATGACCTGAGCCGAAGGCAGACGCTTAACCCACAGGCCTATATTTAACTGGAGCATTAAAAAACACTCTCCTCCACCACAACACACCACCACATAAATAGGACTCCAATAAAAGAACTAAAATTTCTGTAAGACACAGGTTGTCTCTGAGGAAGAGTACTAGGGAATCCCATAAGCAACAGGGGAAAGATAAACAAGGACACTAGAGGAATTTGAAGCCTCTGTCACTGTTAGCTACAGTAAACGTTAAACACAACACAACCCTGCCAAACTAACATCAATTCTCACATTAAAGCCCTATTTACCTCAGTTCTTATCACTCAATACATCATGTTCAACTTTCAACAAAAAATTACAAGACATGCAAAAAGTAAAAAAAAAAAAAAAGCAGTTTGAAGAGACACATAAATCATCAGGATCAAACTCTCACATGATACGGATGTAGGAATTATCAGACAAGGAATTTAAAATAATTATAATTAACACGTTAAAAACTCTAATAGAAAAAGTAGATGATCTGTAGCAACAGATGGCCAATGTAATCAGAGAGATGGATACTCCAAGAAATTATCAAAAGGAAATGATAGAAATCAAAACACTGTAACAGACACGAACAACTCCTTCTAAGTGTTGATGAGTAGACTTGACACAGCTGAGGAAAGAATTAGTGAATGCAAACATGTCAATAGAACTTTCCCAAACTGAAATGCAGAAGAAGAAAACAGAATGAAAAAGCAAAAAGAAAAACAAAAAACAGATCAGAACATCCAAGAACTATGGGACAATTTCAAAAGGTGCATAATTGGAATACCAGAAGGAGGAAAAAGAGAAAGCAGAGGGAATTTTTGAAGTAATGATAACTGAAAACTTTCAAAAATTAAAATAGACACCAAATCAGAGATCCAGGAAGCCCAGAGAACACACTAAGCAAGAGAAATACAACAACACTTAGGCATATCATATTCAGACTGAAGAAAACCAAGGGGAAAAATGAAATATTGTTTTTAAGGATTTTATTGTTGGGGCACCTGGGTGGCTCAGTCGGTTAAGTGACCAACTCTTGGTTTTGGCTCAGGTCATGATCTCAGGGTGATGATATTGAGCCTCACATTGGGCTCTGCACTCCAGGCTGGAGTTGGCTTGGGATTCTCTGCCTCTCCCTCTTCTTCTGCACTTCCTGTGTGCTCTCTCTCTAAAATAAACAAGCAAACAAATAAATAAAATCTTCAAAGAAAAAGATTTTATTTTTAAGTAATCACTCCCCAATGTGGGTTTCAGACTTACAACCCCAAGATCAAGAGTCACATGCTCTACCCACTGAGCTAGCCAGGTGTCCCAAAAGATAAAATCTCTTTAAACACCAGAGAGAGAGGGAGGCAAGATGGTGGAGGAGTAGGGGATCCCATTTGAACTGGTCATCTGAATTTAGCTGGATAGCTATCAAACCATTTGAACACCCACAAAATCAGCCTGAGATGTAAGAATATATATATGGATCTCTACAAGCAGAAAAGTGACTGCTTTTTGCTGGGTAGGATGTGCGCAGTCCTGAATCTTCGGGGAGATAGCAGGAGATAAACAGAAGGGGGAGGGAGCCTCCATAAGCTGGCTCCTGGAAAGTGATATAACACTGGAGTGCAAAATTGGAACCCTTAGAAATCTGCTTTAGTGAGGACAACCCTCTCTGAAAGGGGCTCTGGAAATGAAAAGGCAGAATTCTACTTAGGGCATTGTGGTCTCAGGATCTGAAGGAGTCACAGAGTGAATGGGGGTGCCTGAACAAATACAGTGACGGTACAGTGGAACTGGGAAGCAGGTTATGGTCAGCGAGACCCGGAGGGGACTCTCAGCTCAGATCGCCATAAACCATGAGCCAGGTGGATCAGTAATGGCTCTTTTCCTGAGCAGCCTGAAAAAGACTGGAGCTTGTGCCCACCACCAGGCAAAAGCTCACAGGGCAATAGTGACCCAGAAAGGACATTAGGGCAGCACTCAGACATGATCCAGGAGCTTTGGGTGTGCGCATGAGCCCACAGCTGCTCCCGGTTTTAGAGTCACAAAGGCCCCTGGGACTACCTCTGAGAAAGTTGCTGCAGGCACATGCTGCGGGAGGCTGCGGTTTTTGGTGCATACAGAAGTGGAGACTGTTTGTCCTGGAGGGTTTATTAAAGAGAGCAGACAGCGATCTTTCCGCTCTGGGCCAGAGGTTTGGCAGCGGCAATTTTTGCTCTGATCCTCTGAAGAGGCACAGAAAGCCTCCAGGGAAGAAGAGGCACACAGAGGACCAGTTTGCACTGAGCCCATCCCCCTGATGGGGGGTAGGGTGGAGGTGGGGTGGGACAACTCCTCCCAGGGAGGGATACCTGAGAAACAGCATGGCAGGCCCCTCCCCCAGAAGGCAGTCTGGAAGAACAGGTGGATGACAAGCCCATGGATCAGACAAGACTGTAAAATTGCAACACCAGGGGAAAATAGTATATTGAGATCCAGGTGTTCCCTCATGACTCCTTTATTTTTCAGATAAAATTCTCCTTTTCTTTTTTCTCTTTTTCTTATGCTTTTTCTCTTTATTTTTTTCTTTTTACCTTTTTGTCATTTCAACTAGAAGCTTATTATACCAACATATATTTCATAGTCACTTTTTAACTTGTACTTTTTCACATCAACATTTTTTATAGATATATGCTTCATTTTCATCCTTTTTTCACTCTATTCAATTTTATCTTCATATATATATTTATTTATATATATATGTGTATATATATATATATATATATATATATATGTATTTCTTTTTAGATATATATAAAGTTTTACATTCCTTGCAATTTTGGGATGTAGTCTCTTCTAACACAGAGACCAAAATTCACCCAGGAACAAGTGCGACACCCTGCTTTGTCCACACTGTGAGATTATAGTTCTTCTTCCCCCATCCTTTTTAAAAATTTTATTCTTGTGTTTCATTTTGGCTTTGTTTTTCTGTGGTGACTTCCAACCACTGTGGATTTTGCTAGGGTGCATCTTGCTTGGGTCATGGTTGATATTTTGGACTCTGTTCATTCAGACAACCATCATTCTCTGGACAGAAGGACAAGAAGGAGGAACTCACACAAAAAAGAACCAGAGGCAGTATTCTCTGCCACAGAGCTATTCGATATGGATATAAGTAAGATGTCACAGATAGAATTCAGAATAGCAATCATAAAGTTAATAGCTAGGCTTGAAAAAAAGCATAAGTGACAATATAGAATCTCTAAGGGCAGAAATGAGATCTAATCAGGCCAAACATAAAAATGTTATGAATGATATGCCATCTAAACTTGTTACTCTAACAGCTAGGGGCAATGAGGCAGAAGAGAGAATAAGCAATCTAGAAGATAAGCTGATGGAAATGAAGTTGAGAAGACACAGACAGGCAGCTAGTAGCCCATGAAAAAAGGCTTGGAGAGATTAATGATCCCATGAAACGTTCAAATGTCAGAATTATTGGGGGTGGTGAGAGAGAGGGGGCTAGAAGTTATATTTGATCAAATCATAGCTGAGAACTTCCCTAATCTGGGGAAGGAAACAAGCATTCGTATCCAAGAGGCAGAAAGGACCCCTCCCAAAATCAATAAAAACAGATCAACACCCTGACATATAATAGTGACACTTGCAAATCATAAAGCCAAAGAAGCTATCCTGAGAGCAGCTAGGGAGAGGGGATTCCTTCCGTATGGAGGGAGGAACCTCAGAATAACATCAGACCTATCCAGAGACACATGGCAAGCCAGAAAGGGCTGGCAAGACATATTCAGAGTACTAAATGAAAAGAACATGCGGCCAAGAATACTTTATCCAGCAAGGCTGTCATTCATAATGGATGGAAAGATAAAGAGTTTCCAGGAGAGGCAGAAACTGAAAGAATATTTCAACACCAAGCCAGCCCTGTAAGAAATATAAAGGTGGATTCTGTAAGCAAAGAAAGAACCCCAAGAGTATATAGACCAGAAAGTAACAATCTACAGAAACAAAGACTTTACAGGCAATACAATGGCACTAAATTAATATCTTTCAATAGTTACTCTGAATGTAAATGGGCTGAATGCTCCAATCAAAACACATACGGTTTCAGATTGAATAAAAAAGCAGGACCCATTCAAATACTGTCTACAAGAGACTCATTTTGAACCTTAAGACACCTCCAGATTGAAAGTGAGTGGATGGAGAACAATTTACCACATCAATGGACCTCAAACATCATATCAGACAAATTAGATTTTAAACCAAAGACCATAGTAAGAGATATAGAGGGACACTATATCATACTTAAAGGGTCTATCCAACAAGAAGATCTAACAATTGCAATTATCTATGCCACCAATATGGGAGCAGCCAATTATATAAACCAAGTAATAACCAAAATAAAGAAACGTATTGATAATAATACATTAATAGTAGGAGATTTCAACACTCCACTTACAGCAATGGACAGATCATCTAAGCAGAAGATCAACAAAGAAACAAGAGCTTTGAATGACACATTGGACCAGGTGGACTTTGTAGATACATATGGAATATTCTACCTTAAAACAACAGAATACTCATTCTTCTCAAGTGTAACACAGAACTTTCTCCAGAATAGATCACATACCGGGTCACAAATCAGGTCTAACCGATACTGAAAGACTGAGATTATTCCCTGCATATTTTCAGACCGCAATGCTCTGAAACTGGAACTCAGTCACAAGAAGAAATTTGGAAGGAACACAAACACTTGGAGGTTAAAGAGCATCCTGTTAAAGAATGAATGGGTCAACCAGGAAATTAAAGAACTTAAACAATTCATGCAAATCAATGAAGATGAAAACACATTCATTCAAAACCTGTGAGATACTGCAAAAGTGGTCCTAAAAAGAAAGTACACAGCCATCCAGGCCTCTCTCAAAAAATTAGAAAAATCCCAAATGCACAAGCTAACATTACACCTAAAGGACCTGGAGAAAGAACAGCAAATAAAGACTAAACTCAGAAGGAGAAGAGAATTAATAAAATTAGAGCAGAAATAAATGAAATAGAAACTAGAACAGTAGAACAGATTAATGAAACTAGAAGCCAGTTCATTGAAAGAATTAAGATAGATAAACCTCTGGCCAGACTTACCCAAAAGGAAAGAGAAAGACCCAAATTAATAAAATCATGAATGAAAGGGGAGAACTCAGGATTAATACCAAGGAAATAGAGACAATAGTTAGAAGTTATTACCAGCAGCTATAAGTTAACAAACAAGGCAATCTGGAAGAAATGGATGCATTCCTGGAAATTTATAAACTACCAAGACTGAAACAGGAAGAATTAGACAATCTGAACAGACCAATAACCAGCAAGGAAATTGAAGCAGTAATAAAAAATCTCCCAAAAAAACAAGAGCCCAGGACCAGATGGCTTCCCAGGGGGATTTCTACCAAACATTTAAAGAAGAAATAATACCCATTCTATTGAAGCTGTTTCAAAAAATAGAAATGGAAGGGAAACCTCCAAACTTGTTCTATTAGGCCAGAATTACCCTGATCCCAAAACCAGACAAATACCCCATCAAAAAGGAGTATTACAGACCAATATACCTGATGAACATGGATGCCAAAATAACTCAACAAGATCCTAGCCAATAGGATCCAATAGTACATTAAAAGGATTATTCACCATGACCAGGTGGGATTTATTCCTGGGATACAAGGTGGTTCAACATTTGCAAATTAATCAATGTGATAGATCACATTAACAAAAGAAGAGACAAGAACCATATGATCTTCTCAATTGATGCAGAAAAAGCATTTGACAAAATACAGCATCCTTTTCTTATTAAAATTCTTCAAAGTATATGGATAGAGGGAACATACCTCAATATCCTAAAGCCATCTACGAAAAGCCCACAGCAAATATCATTCTCAATGTGGAAAAACTGAGAGCTTTTCCCTTAAGGTCAGGAACACAACAGGGATGCCCACTCTCACCACTATTGTTCAACATAGCACTAGAAGTACTAGCCTCAGCAATCAGACACCAAAGAGAAATAAAAGACACTGACATTGGCAAAGAAGAAGTCAAACTCTCTCTTCACAGATGACATGATACTTTATGTGGAAAACCGAAAAGATTCCACCCCCAAATTACTAGAACTCATATAGCAATTCAGCAACGTGGCAGGATACAAAATCAGTGCACAGAAATCAGATGCATTTCTATACACTAACAATGTGACTGAAGAAAGAGAAATTAAGGAATCAATTCCATTTACAATAGCACCAAAAACCATAAGATACCTAGGAACAAACCTAACCAAAGAGGTAAAGATCTATACCCTAGAAACTACAGAACATTTATGAAACATATTGAGGAAGACACAAAGAGATGGAAAAACATTCCATGCTCATGGATTGGAAGAAAAAATGTTGTTAAAATGTCTATGCTGCCCACAGCAATCTCCACATTCAATGCAATCCCTATCAAAATACCACCAAAATTTTTCACAGAGCTGGAACAAACAATCCTAAAATTTGTATGGAACCAGGAAAGATCCTGAATAGCCAGAGGAATGTTGAAAAAGAAAACCAAAGCTGGAGGCATCACAATGCCTGAGTTCAAGCTATATTACAAAGCTGTGATCATCAAGACAGCATGGTACTGGCACAAAAACAGACATAGATAAATGGAACAGAATAGAATTCCCAGAAGTGGACCCTCAACTCTATGGTCAACTAATCTTTGATAAAGCAGGAAAGAACATCCAATGGAAAAAAAAGACAGTCTCTTCAATAAATGGTGATGGGAAAATTGGACAGCTATATACAAAAGAATGAACTCAACAATTCTCTTACACCATACACAAAGATAAAATCAAAATGGATGAAAGACCTAAATGTGAGACAGAAATCCATCAAAATCCTAGAGGAGAACACAGTCAGCAACATCTTCAACCTTGGACACAGCAACTTCTTTCAAGACAGGTCTCCAAAGGGAAGGGAAACAAAAGCAAAAATGAACTTTTGGGACTTCATCCAGATATAAAGCTTCTGCACAGCAAAGGAAATAGTCAACAAAACTAAGAGGCAACCCACGGAATGGGAGAAGATATTTGCAAATGACATTATGGATAAAAGGCTGGTGTCCAAGATCTATAAAGAACTTCATAAACTCAATAACCAAAAAACAAATAATTCAGTCGAAAAATGGGCAGAAGACATGAACAGGCACTTCTCCAAAGAAGACACACAAATGGCTAAAAGACATATGAAAAAATGTTCAACATCACTAGCCATCAGGGAAATACAAATCAAAACCACAATGAGAGACCAACTTATACTAGTTAGAATAGCAAAAATTAACAAGATGGGAAACAACAAATGTTGGAGAGGATGTGGAGAAAGGGAAACCCTCTTACACTGTTGGTGGGAATGCAAGCTGGTACAGCCACTCTGGAAAACAGTATGGAGATTCCTCAAGACATTAAAAATAGATGTATCATACAACTGAGCAATTGCACTACTAGGTATTTACTCCAAAGATAAAGATGTAGTGAACAGAAGGGGCCCATGCACCCCAGTGTTCATAGCAGCAATGTCCACAATAGCCAAACTGTGGAAGGAGCTGAAATGTCCTTCAACAGATGAATGGATAAAGAAGATGTGGTTCATATATATGATGGAATATTACTCAGCCATCAGAAAGGATGAATACCTACCATTTGCATCGACATGGTTGGAACTGGAGGGGATTATGCTAAGTGAAATAAGTCAAGCAGAGAAAGACAATTATCATATGGTTTCACTCATATGTGGAATATAAGGAATAGCACAGAGGATTATAGGGGAAGGGAAGGAAAACTGAATAGGAAGAAATCAGAGAGCAAGACAAACCATGAGAGACTCTGGACTCTGGGAAACAAGCTGAGGGTTACAGAAGGGAGGTGGGTGGGGGGATGGGGTAACCTGGTGATGGGTATTAAGGAGGGCATGTATTGTGATGAGCACTGGGTGTTAAAGGCAACTAATGAATAATTGAAGACTATATCAAAAACTAATGATGTACTATATGTCAGCTAATTGAACATAGTAATAAAAAAATAAAAATAAAAAAATAAAAGCCAGAGGGAAAAACACCTTGCCTACAGGGGAACAAGAATAAGAATTACAGCAGATTTCTAGCAAATAAAAATTTGCAAATAAGAAGAGAGTGCAGTGAAATATTTAAGCTATTAAAAAACATCACCCTAGAGTTCTGTGCAGTGAAATTGTCCTTCAAAAGTGAACAAGAGGGATGCCTTGGTGGCTCAGTCAGTTAAGCATCTGCCTTTGGCTCAGGTATGATACCAAGGTTCTGGGATTGAGTCCCAATTTCGGCTCCTTGCTCAGCGGGGAGCCTGCTTCTCCCTCTGCCTGTCACTCCCCCCTGCTTGTGCTCTCTCTCTTTCTCTCTGACAAATAAATAAATAAAATATTTTTTAAAAACCTACAGAAGTAAACAAGATGGAGATAGAAGTGTATAATGCCAAGCGAAATAAATCAGTCAGAGAAAGACAAATACCATATGATTTCACTCATATATGGAATTTAAGAAACAAGACAGATGAACATGGGGGTAGGGGGTAGGGGAGAGAAGCAAATCTGGAACCAGACTCTTAACTATAGAGAACAAACTGAGGGGCGATGGAGGGAGTTGGGTGGGGATGGGTTAAATGGGTGATGGGTATTAAGGAGGGCACCTATTGTAATGAGCACTGGGTGTTGTAGGTGATGAATCACTAAATTCTACATCTGAAACTAATATTACATTAGTTATATGTTATGTTATGTATGTTAACTAACTGTATGTTAACTAACTGGAATTTAAACAAAAACTTGAAACTACAAAAAAACAAAACAAGAAAAGTGAACAAGAAATAAAGACTTCCTCAGACAAAAATTTAGAGAATTCGTAGCTAGCAAACATTATGTATATTTTTGCTCTTTCCTTTGTTCTTTCTTTTTTCCTGATGTTCCAAGAGTGTTTGGGGGTTTTGTTAAACATTTTCTTTTTGTTTAGGGAATGTCATCCTTCAGTTATTTTTTTAAAAGGCTAGCTTCTAATTCTTAGTTTTACTTTTGTGGGAATAACTTGATTTTCCTTCCATTCATTAAAGACCTTTCACAAGACAAAGGATTCTAGGTCAATTCTTCCTTTCTTTCAGCACTTGAAAAACATGTGCCGCCTCTTTCTGTCCTCCATGGTTTTGGATAAGAAATCTGTTATCATTCAAAGACTTTTTCCTATAGATAAGGTGTCATTTCTCTTTTGCTGCTTTCAGCATTTATCTTTGTCTATAGCATTTAGCAATTTGACTATGATAAGTCTTGGCATGAACTTTTTTGGATGTATCTTTTTTAGGGGGAGTGGTTATCTTATTTGAGGTTTTCTCAGTGTCTTAGTCAACTTGGACTGCCATAATGAAATACCATAGAGTGGGTAGAAACACCATAGAGTGGGTAGAAACAACAGAAATTTATGTCTCACAGTTCTGGGGGCTAGAAAGTCCAATTCAGTTCCCAATGAGAGTTTTCTTCCTGGCTTGCGTATGGATGCCTTCCTGCTAGGTCCCCACACGGCCTCTCAAGAAAAGAGGCAGGTGCTAGGGGCTGGGGGGAGAGAAAGAAAGACCAAAAAAAGAAAGAAATCTTTCTCTTCTTATAAGGCCACAAATCCTATTGGATTAGTTCCCCCACTTTTATGATCTCATTTAACCATTTGTTACCTTCTAAAGCCCCTATCCCCAAATACAATCACATTGGGGTTAGGGTTTCAATATATGAATTTGGGGTGAGGAGCACAATTCAGTCCACAGCACTCAGCTTCTTAAAGATGTAGGTTTGTATTTCTTACCAAATTGAAGAAATTTTCAGACATTATTTTTTTCTTCAGTCCTTTTCTCTTTTTCTCCTCTCCTTCTGGGACTTCAATAACACAAATGCTAGACATTTTGTTACACTTTCATATGTTTCTGAAGCTTTGTTTATTTTTTCCTCCTATTTACTCTTTGTTGTTCAGATTGGGTAACCTTTACTCCTCTACCTTCAAGTACACTGATTCTTTCCTCTGTCTTTTCCATCCTGTGTAAAGTCTAGCCACCGATTTACATTTTATATTATTTATTTATTGTATTTTTCAGTTCTAAAATTTCTATTCAATTCCTCTTTATAGTTCTCACCAAGTTAAGGATTTTCCTCATTCTTGGTATGATGAGTAATTTTGCATTTTATCCAGGACATTTAGAATACTATGAGACTATGTTTCCTGTTTAAATCTTCCATTTAAAAAAATAATAATAAAGCTTCCATTTTATAAGGCAGTCATATTGTTTAGGTTTAGAATGCATGTCCTGGCCCACTTCTGTGGGCTGTATTTGAAATGTCAATTAGTTTTCAAGGCCTTTGCAGTGCTCTTCTGGTCTGCCCCACTTGGGTACTTCCCAGGACAATTTAAAACCTGGGCAGTAGTCCACACAGTTCCGTGTGCTGTGTTGATTATGGTCGGTTTCATGCATGGTCCACTCCAAGGTCTGCTCAGGACTTCATACACAGAATTAAAGAATCCCATTTTCCAGTTCCCTTTTCTAATTCTCATCCAGAGAATTCTCATTTTCCAGTTCCCTTTTCTAATACTCAACTAGATAGTTGAGCTGGGACATTCTTAATGCAGCAATGGTCAAAAGTTTCCCATCTCATAGTTTCTACAGAGCTTGGTTAGAGGAGTGCTGCCTCTGTCAGTGCAGGGCAGGGATGGCCAGCAAGGCTCCATTCCACAGTCTTGGCCAGACTCAGCTATGAGGGGGATGGGTGTGACTTTTTTCATGGTGTCTACCTGGAATAGGACAGGTATAGTCAAACAGGTTTTATCCTGCAGAGTCACCCTTTTCTCATTCCTTTGGCTAGTGAGGGCAGGTTTCTCTTACACTGAAGCCTGGATACACATGAGGCAAAATAAAAACCTCAGGAATCTCACTGCTAGGTCATTTTTCATGTCCTAAAGTGCCTAGGCCACCTCCTTTTCTCCACCTTTCCAACTCTTCTGATAGGTGCCTTATGTATTTCACCAGGGATTTGAGTTATAATTAGCTATAATTAGTACTCCATTTTTCCAGAAGCAGAAGTCTGGTTCATATCTCTTTTAACACTCCTGTTTGATCTCTGTAGAAGACATAATTTTAGATTGATAATGGATTATGAAACTTTATGCAGGTAGTAATTCTAATTGGAGCTGTGACTTCTGATTACTAGAAGAGATTAACATAGTCCCTTGCAACTGGTATGTGGCTATTAATCTGGGAAAACTATTTTTCCTCTATACTAATTGGTAAAGAAGCACTTAATTTCACCTGCCAACAGAAGCAGTACACCTGCCTATCTTACCACAGTGCTGTGTCAACTTTTCAACTTTCTGTCATGCTATAATCTGCCAAGACCTTGGACTGCCTTTCCCTCCTGACGGACATGATGCTTAAAGGACCTGGTGAGCAGAATGCAGCAAGTTTGTCCTTGGTAAGACACATACCAGAGTGGAAGATAAACCTCATTAAGATTCAGGAATCCACTACCTCAGTAAGGTTCCTAGCTCCAGTGGTCTTAGTTACGTTGAGCTATCCACTTCAAAGTAAAAGACAGTTTTGTGTCCTTAAACTCTTCCCATTCAAAAAGAGGCACAATGCTTGGTGGGCATGTTTGGATTTTGGAGGCCATATATGTCACATTTATGTATACTGCTCCAACTTATTTACCTATAAAATTGCCAGTTTTTAGGGGAGCCAATGTAGGGGAAATACAAGCTTGTTTAACCCTTGGGATTCATGACCTAGTAAACCCAATGCTGGCCTGTCTGTGACACATAGGGATACTATGTAGAGCCTCTGGTAAGCTCTAATAGGAGAATATAGAGTAAACACATAGGTTTTGAAGCAAAGCCATGCCCTTTTCTGCAACAAAATGCTCTTTTTGAGATATAGCTCTTGGACTGATATTAGGCCATGAAACTGAATATGTTACAATGAGTCATTTAAGAGATTTTGTGATTTATAATGTCCATCAAGAACTAGATGTTCTAACCTACCAGTCTTTAAAGCAGGGTGTGCCCAGCAGTACTCCATCAAGTAGAAGTGGTATCCATTCCATCATCCAGCAGAAGATGGGTTCAAGCAGTTTCTGAAGGTTCTAGTAATTTCATGAACAAGTGCTCAGATTCCTGTGACACTTACTTGTTCTACATTGACTCCTCCCTTTCAATCCACATGTATGATCTCATGAAAGAAAGAATTTAGGCTTGATGTGTAGTTGATTCTTCATGGTATTTGACAAAAACCAGAAGGAACTACTATAAAACTGTAGTCCCACTCAGGGAGTGCCTTGAAGGACAGCAGGAAAGGGAAATCCTCCAAATGGGCAGAATTTGAAATAATTCATTTGGAAAGAGATATGTCCAGAGATACAAATGGCACTGACTCTGGGATAGTGGCTAATGGTTTGTTGCAAAACAAGACTGGAGGATCAGTGATAAGGAGAGAGGTTGCTTGGACCTCTTCAAATGGCACAAAATGAGAAAATAATAGCTTTCCATGTGAACATTCACCAAAGAGCGCTAACTGCAGGTGAGGCTCCCAATAATCAAGTGAACAAGACTACCCATTCTGTGAATGTCAGCCAGAATCCGTCCCCAACCACCCCAGTATTTACTCAGTGAGGTCATGTTGAAAATGGCCAAAGAGTTCAATATGGGCTTAACAGTGCAAGACTACACTTATTCTAGTTTTTGGCTCTATTGATTTAGAGCACTTAGTTCCAAAGAAAGGAACACTTCTTTCAGGAAATACAACAATGATCCTATTGAAGTGGAAGCTAAGGCTGCCACCTGGACATTTGTGGCTCTTCATGCCATTAAATCAACAAGCAAAGAAGGGGGTTGTTTACCAGTTGAGGCAATTGATGCTAATTATAAACAGAAGATAGGTTTACTGCTTCACATTGTTCACATTACTTCCATGTCCAATGGCTAAAACATAAGGGAAAACTATAGTAACCTTAGACAGACAAGGCCAGTAAGGGTTCAGACCTTTCAGAAGTGGAGGTTTGGGTCATCCCATTACTAGTAGAGAATCATGACCAGCTAAGGTTCTGGCTGGGGAAAAGAGAACAGGGTATAGGTAGTTGACTAAGGAGATTAGAAGTTATAGTGCAATGACGAGTTGTAGAAGCAAGTATCAAGTTCCTATGTATACTTTTCCATGTTCTGTTCTATATATACTTTATCAACCTTTTTCCCTTTCCCCTTTTTATTACTTTATATAAGGTGTGTTGGTGGTAGTTAACATTATAAATTAATCCACTGTGCATAGAATATCAAAGGGGGATTATGACTGAACTAGAAATATCATTCATAAATATAATGATTGATGAGACTTTAGCTGTCCTCTTCCAGAGAAAAAGGTGGGTACGCTATCCTTTGTGTAAGAGATTGTTTCATTACATTAGGAGGAAGCAGGCTATTTTTACTGCTGTTATTTGTAAACTTGAATATAGACAGAAAGCTCTGTATGGTTGCTGAGTAGCCAAAGAAATAGACTGCTTTTTTTTTTCTTTATTCAAAATGCATTCCCACTCCCTTCTATTCTCTTCTCTATATCACAAATGCTGGAGTGTCTTGAAACTCTATTTCTCTGACCCAATTTCCTCCAGGATCCTGGATGCCATTTACAGTCAGCCACAAATACACTCATACAATGTTTGTTAGGCAGAAGAGAGGCAAAATTCATTTCTTCCTCTGGCAGCAGTGGACAGGTATGTGGGATGAGGCAGATGGGAAGTATTGTAATGACAACAGGTATTCCACTGTTAGTCACTCATCCCTATGCAATGAAACAGCAATGACGACTGGCGGCTAGTTCCTGCAATTTCCTGTGTGACAGCCACAACTCACTGCTTTTCAGGACCTCAGAAACAACACAAACCTGGAAGCCAGTGGCAGCTTCCCCTGACTTTCTCTTCTTCAGTGTGGTAAACACCTGATTCCTAATATCAACCCTCTGTCTGAAATGCCCAGAGTGATTTCTGTTTTCCTGAATGACCCCTGATGGATGCACTCTCTCATGTCAAGCCAGCACATCTAAAGCTCATTACAGCCATGATTTAGGGAGTAATTCCTTACAGCTGATAGTTTCTGCATAGGTTTTTAAAATACCAAACAAACCACACAGATGAACTGTTTGAACCCTAATAGACCTGGACAGTCTTTAGGTTGAGATCTTCCATGTCTAGGAATCTAAAACAAAGAAAGTAACCAAACTTTACTGTAGAGTTATGTGACAAGAGTTTCTCAGGAATATGCATATAGTTTTCATTTACAACTATCTCACCTCAGTAGAGATTGTCACATTCTTATGGTTGGAAGAAAATGTGGGTCCAAGTTAGTGCTCTTTTGTGTAGTTGCTTCCTTGAGCTCAGCTGCAGATGATGTGTATTTATGATATATACTGAGGATTCCTATGAAACATGCATATGTTTAGTGAAGACTTTTTTCATAACTGGAATGTAAAGATAGCTGTAAGCTAATCAGTTAAATAAAAGGGTATTTTGACCAAGAAAGGTGTTTTCAATGGAGTGGAGGCATAAGAATTTGTGACTAAGAGTCAACATCATAAATAATTGTAAAAGAAAGCTAGAAACAAGCAAGGATGCCCACAACTAACATGTTTATTTAACATTATTTTGGAAATCATAGCCCTGTATTAAAGCTATGATTAAAGCTGAAGTTAAAGAAACTGCATTAAGTATTGGATGGCTGGAGTCAAGTTTCATTATTTTAATTTTTATAAGTAGCTGTTCACAAATAACCGAGGGGCGCCTGGGTGGCACAGTCGTTAAGCGTCTGCCTTCGGCTCAGGGTGTGATCCCAGTGTTATGGGATCGAGCCCCACATCGGGCTCCTCTGCTGGGAGCCTGCTTCTTCCTCTCCCACTCCCCCTGCTTGTGTTCCCTCTCTCGCTGGCTGCCAATCTCTCTGTCAAATAAATAAACAAAATCTTAAACAAAACAAAACAAAACAAAAAAAACAAATAACCAACTGAAATTAATTTGAACTAATAAAAGAGTTTCAATAGCTTTCTTTTCCTTTACATTAGCAATGATCACCTAGAATGAGAAAAACTGCATTCAGAATAGCAACATAATATAACACTTGGATTATAAAAAAACAAAGCTTCACTAAAAGACAATATTTTAATATTGAAACAAAGAGGATCCTGTAAGGAAAACCTAAATATAGTAAAAAAAAAAAATCACTTCTGCACAAAATAATGTATAGGTTTAATTGAAGTCTAGTAAAAATCCAATAGTAATTGGAAAGTTACAAATATGTTTTAAGTTTTTAAAATGTATTTATTTTTAGGGGTGCCTGGGTGGCTCAGTTGGTTGAGCATCTGCCTTCAGCTCGGGTCATGATCCTGGGGTCCTGGGATCAAGCCCCACATTAGGCTCCTTGCTCAGTGGGGGGCCTGCTTCTCCCTCCCCCTCTGCCTGCCACTCTCCCTGTTTGTGCTGTCTCTCTCTGTCAAATAAATAAATAACATCTTTAAAAAAAGGATCCAAATGTTAGAAAAATTTTTTAAAAAATTTATTTATTTTTAGAGAGAGAGAGAAACTGCACGTGGGTGGGGAGAGGGGCAGATGGAGAAGGAGAATCTCAATCAGACTCCCAGCTGAGCACGGAGCCCAAGGCAGGGCTCGATCTCACAAACCTGAGATCATGACCTGAGCCGAAATCAAGAGTCAGACGTTTAACCGACCAAGCCACCCAGGCGCCCCAAAATATGTCTAAATTATAGTTGGAAATAATAACAAATAATTGTTAGGAACTTTTTTTAAACTTAAAGAATGATGATGGTAGAACTTTGAAAGTTCAACAATGTGATATACACAAGAATCCTGATTCAGTTCTGGCTCAAACACTAACTATAAAAAGAGATAAAAACTGAGTATTACATGGCATTAAGGAATTTTTGTTAATTATGTTGGTAATGGTTATTTAGGACAATATTCTTTTTTTTCTTTTTTTTTCTTTTTTAGAGAGAAATTGTGTGAGGAGGGGGAGGGGCAGAGGGGAGAGAGAGAAAATCTCAAGCAGGATCCACACTCAGACCAGAGCCAAGGTGGGGCTCGATCTTACAACCCTGAGATCATGACCAGAGCCAAAATCAACAGTTCTCAACCGACTGAGCCACCCAGGCACACCAGAACAATGTTCTTATACTTAGGGGAAATGTATGAAGTATTCAGGGAGAGGTTATGATGTCTGCAACTCATTTTAAAGTGGTATAGAAATTTAAAAGACAGTCATTTTGTTAGAAGGTAGAGGAGGGGACAGTAAAGTATCCTCCAGGCTGAGAAGGCACTTTAAGACTGAAAAATGAACCAAGCCACTCCATGCCATATACACAGAGTTTTATTCAGGATAACTTACAGATGGGATGGCGGAGGGGGAGGGACGGAAGATTTGGCAGGCAATGATCCAGGCACTAAAAAGCTCTTCTCTGTCTAGTTGGGACATTAACCCACAGCTTTTATAGAGTGCAGCGGGAGGGGGTTTGTGGAGGTGTCAAAGGGTAGTTATCTAATCTGGCCCCACCTGTGCACCAGTTCTCTCTACTAGTTATCTAAAGTGGCACTTTCTGGGCACAGTTATCTACTAGTTATCTGAAAGTGGAGCCTTCTGCATGCCAGTTTAGAGAAGACCAGAACAAGCCTTCCCACATTCTGGTCAGGGCATACATTCCACAAGGCCTGGAGCATGTAACCCTGAGGAAGGTCGTTGCATGGGCATGAACAAGACGGAGGGCCAAAGATGGAGTCAGTGTTGTCAGCGTTCCTACACTCCACCCTCAACATCTTTACATGCCATTCTTCCATGATGACCCTAGAGCCAGATATCAGGAGGTGACTTGCATCCCTACGCCATAGCAACAGTATTAATATACCTATCAGACCAAAGAAAATACTTACAATTATGGTTTTCCAGCAACCAGTAAAGAGGCCTTTCCACAGACCTTCCACAGTTGAAATGATTGTGAACTTCAATGTAAGTGGTGGTCCATGTCCAGAAGATGTTTCCTGATGTGACAGAAAGAAACATCAGCAATAGGAGGCTAGGGGCAATAAGACAAATGTTTTATAGGCAATAGGTATGGTAAATCTGCATGTAGTAACAATATGGTAGTGGTTTTGTCTCCAGAAGTCAATACTACCACTGGCTTAGGTATTTTCCCTGGAGGGTGATACCATATATTTTGTCCCTTAGTATTATTAGAGGATGTGTCTATATTGTACATAGGTATCTCAGGTGGCCCCCATACTAACAACCCTACCTCCATACTAAGTGTCAGAGATTCAGAAGCAGTTATTTGTATATGTGTTGTGTCCTGACCAATGTAGAACCAGGGGTTAAGAGTAATATCAGATGTGAGTCCTTGGCTCCAAGGGATTAGGACACCAAGCTACCTGTGTGGGGAGGCACTCCAACCCAATTCCCAATGAACTAAAGTCTTACCAGCTGGGAGGTCTTATAGCAATCGCACAATGAAATCCCTCTTCTCAGATAGGCCTCAGACCTCCTGACAATACCTGCAACACTAGCACCAGAGCTGCAAGGATGTTGTTGGTTAGGTGTCATATGCTGATGTCTGTCCTGCTATAGACATGGCATTAAGGAGTTGAATTGCCTCTGTTAGTCTCAGAGACCATCCTTTGGAGGAAACTTCTGGTGACAAAGTCTTTGATGTGTTTTTTATTAGTCCATTCACCCTTTCAATTAGGCCTACAGCACTGGGACTGGATGGCAGGTAGAAAGTCCATAATATATCCCAGGCTCTGCCCATTCTTGGACCTCACGGCTGGTAAAATGTGTCCCTCGGTCACTACCTATCTGAGTCGGTGTTTGTACATGCCCTCTACTTTTGTTAATCCCTTTATAGTTGCAGCCTGGTTAGCTCTTCTATGGGCAAAGGTTTGTATAAGTCCCGTGGATGTGTCCACATAGGTTAGTGCATATTTGTGCCCTTCTGATACTGCAAAGAGCCTCTATAGTCTATTTCCCAGTGAGAAACAGGGCTTGTAGTCCACCCAGTATGCCTAGCATACGGCACAACAGTCATCACCTGAGGTGGCAATGGGGGAAGTCCTTGTCAGCAGCTTCTCAACTGGAATATTTTGAAGACAAATGCAATCTTTTTACTATTTCCTGGGTGGTTTTGGGACTCCAGTGTTCTCATTTACATTGGACACATTCTGCTACATCAGATGTGGTCAACATTTCCTCTAGTAGAAGGGCTTGTGCCTGGGCTAGAATGTCTGCCTCATAATTACCTGGTAGTGTGAACGGGGAGTGAGCAAACACGGGCCATACTTGGATGGCTGCATCAGGCTTAGTGCATACTTCACAAATACCTTTCCATAGTTCTGCTCCCCACAGGATCTGTTTAATAAAACCCAGGCTTCTTTGTGCCACTACAATATCCATGTTGTTAACACTTTCCATACTGCCCAGCTGTCAGTGGCCAAATGGATGGGCATGGGCTCATGCACCAACACAATCCACACTACTCTCAATTCTGCCCAGTCACTACTTTGTTTAGTGTCTTCTTTGAACCAAAGTACATCAGAATCCAGTCAGATGCCAGAGGAACGCCAAACAGGATAGTTTCCCTAACAACTGCCATTAGTGTACATGTGTCCACCGGAGGCAAGCCTACCCATTCCTTTACTTGTAGGACAGGAGGAATAATGTCCTTGACTTCCGGAATTTGGGCGGGTCGATGTGTGTGACTGGCCCTACTAACAAGTGAAGTTCGTGAGTTAGTGTGCCATTTCTGTAAGGTGCTTACCTGGGCATAAGTCCGGTTAGGTTTGCTTAACATATCCTTAATCCATCTTCCTACCAGCTGAGGGGTTCGTATCCACACAGGCAGGTAGGCAGTCAGTCCTTCTGTTGCTGCAGTGTAAGATATACAGCTAATAGCTGTTTCTCAATGAAACTATATAACGGGTTTCTGTTCCCTTCCATAACTGAGACCAGAATCCTAACGGGATTTGTCTCCCATTCCGTCATTGCCATAAGCCCCAGCCAAACCCTTCTGGATATGAATTTACAGCTAATTCACAACTCACATCTGGCATTAATATCCCCAGGGCCTGTACTTGTTATACTACGATTTTTGCCTTTAAGAAAGCCTCTTGTTGGTTAGCACCCCAAACCCATTGGCTTCTCCTCTTAACCCAGGCATCTGTACTAGTTGGGGAATAAAAGGTCTCCAGTAACCCAATAAACTAACAAAAGTCTATAATCTCTTTACCATTTTAGGAATTAGGAAGGTTTGTATTTTATCAATTACTCCCTCCAGCATCGCTTTTGTTTTACCCAACCAGATGACACCCAGGAACTATACTGACAAATCTGGCCCTTGGATCTTGTTAGTATTTACCTCCCATCCTTGTGACTTTACGTATGCCTGTAATGACACGGTTGCTTGAGACAAGGAGGATGAATCATCACAAGTTAGCATAACATCATCTAGATAATGAGAAAGCACCATCTCCTCTGGCAATATCCATTTTTCCAAATCTCTGGCTACCATCCATTGAAAAACTGTGGGACTATGGAGATACTCTTGGGGCAATGCGTGAAAGGTCCATTGTCTCTCATTCCATGTGAAGGTGGACTAGTCTTAGATTCAAGTCCTCATAGAATGCTGAAAAAGGTGTTAGACAAGTCCAGTACATAATGAGACATCTTAAAGATGCTGTAATTTTTTTCTAACAATAAGACCATATTTGGATGGGCAGAGTAATTTTATTGAGTTCCCTATAATCTTGCCATTCCCCAGGTCCCATTAGATTTCTTTACAGGCCAAACAAGACTATTCAATGGGCTTTGGGCAGGCCTCCTTATCCCCATGTTTTCTAATTCTCTAATTGTGGTCATAATCTTGTTATGCCCCTCAAGTAGCTTATATTGCTTTACGTTTATTACTCTTTGGGTATGGTAGCTGTACAGATTCCCATTTTGCATGACCCACAACTATGGGTTTCACTACTTAAATATGCAAATTCTCTAGGTAGAGAAGAGTCTGTATGAGCTTGATAATTTGCCCCCCACAATCACCAATAGCTTTTATTTCTTTCTAAAATTTTGAGGAGCCTCCGTAAACAAGTGTACACCCAGCTCCAGTGTCCATTAGAGCTATTACAGTCTGTTAGTGAGAGACCAACCAATGGCCGATTCAACATCACGCCTCTGGTTGCCCCCCACTGCATGCACTAGAGGACAACTTTGGCCCAACCCCTATTCTTTTGGGGTAGGGGGTATTCATCCCTGAAACTCCTCTGCTAGTGGAGGGGCACTCAGCAACACACCCAGATCTTCTCAGCCTTCCTTCAAGGAGCAAACTGCCCTCCCTTTGCAATGCCTTCCATACGCTCAGCAAGACTGAATTCAGTTTGTCCACATTTTCTCTCTCAAGGTCCCAGATAATATTAGGTCTTGCGAAAATTGTTTATGAGAGACTTTGATGCCCTTCCTGCCATTTTTTTTTTGTTGACACTATCCTCTGTTTATCTCCATTTTTCCTTTTTTCTTTTCTTTTTATTCCAGTTAGTTAGCACACAGTGCAATATTAGTTTCAGGTGTCCAGTATAGTGATTCAATTCTATAAATCACCCAGCATCATCACGAGTGCACTCCTTAATCCCTATCACCTATTTCACCCATCCCTCACCCATCTCATTCTGGTAACCATCAGTTTGTTCTCTATAGTTAAGAGTCTGTTTCTTGATTTGTGTCTCTCCCCCCTCCTTTATTCCTTTGTTCGTTTGTTTTATTTCATGAATTCCACATGAGTGAAACCATATGGTATTTGTCTTTCCCTGACTGACTTATTTCATTTATCATTATACTCTCTAGCTCCATCCATGTCATTACAAATGGCAAGATTTCATTCTTTTTTATGGCTGAATAATGTTCCATTGTGTCTGTCTGTGTGTACGTGTGCATGTGTGTGTGTGCGTGTGTGTGTGTGTGTGTGTTTGTGTATCACCTCTTCTTCGATGGACACTTAGTCTACTTCCATAATTTGGCTACCATAAATAATACTGCTATAAACATAGGAATGCATCTATCCCTTTGAATTAGTGTTTTTGTATTTTTTTGGTAGATAACCAGTAGTGTAATTCCTGGATATTAGAAGAGTTCTATTTTTAACTTTTTGAGGAAACTCTATACTGTTTTTCACAGTGGCTGCACCAGTGTTCATTCACACCAACACTCTATGAGGGTTCCTTTTTCTTCACATCCTTGCCAACACTTTTTGTTTCTTGTGTTTCTGATTTTAGCCATTCTGACAGGTGTTAATATCTTATTGTGGTTTTGACTTGCATTTCCCTGATGATAAGCATTTTTTCATGTGTCTGTTGGCCATCCGGATGTCTTCTTTGGAGAAAAGTCTGTTAATTTCTTCTGCCCATTTCTTTTTTTTGGATTACTTGGTTTTTGGGTGTTGAGTTATATTAGTTCTATTTTGGATACTAACCCTTCATCAGATCTGTCATTTGCAAATATCTTCTCCCATTCGGTAGGTTGCCTTTTAGTTTTGTTGACTGTCTCCTTCACTGTGCAGAAGCTTTTTATTTCAATGTAATCCAAATAGTTTATTTTTGCTGGTATTTCCCTTGCCTCAGGAGACATATCTAGAAAGATATTGCTATAGCCAATGTCAGAGACATTACCACCTGTGCTCTCTTCTAGGATTTTTATGGTTTCAGGTCTCACATTTAGGTCTTAACCCATTTTCAGTTTATTTTTGTATATGGTGAGAGAAAAGTGTTCCAGTTTCATTCATTGCATGTAGTTGTCCAGTTTTCCCAACATCATTTGTTGAAGAGACTGTCCTTTTCCCATTGAATATTCTTTCCTGCTTTGTCAAAGATTAAGTGACCATATAATTGTGGATTGATTTCTGGGTTTTCTATTCTCTTCTATTGATCTATGTGTCTACTTTTGTGCCAGTACCACACTGTTTTGATTACTACAGTTTTGTGATATAACTTGAAGTCTGGAATTGTGATACATGCAGCTCTCTTTTCTTTTTCAAAATCGCTTTGGCTATTCAGGGTCTTTTGTGGTTCCATATAAATTTTAGGATTTTTTTGTTATAGTTCTCTGAAAAATGCTGTTAGTATTTTTATAGGGATGGCATTAAATGTGTAGATTGCTTTGCGTAGTACAGACATTTTAACAATATTTGTTCTTGCAACGCATAAACATGGAATGTCTTTCCATTTCTTTGTGTCATCTTCAATTTCTTTCATCAGTGTTTTACAGTTTATAGAGTACAAGTCTTTCGTTTCTGTGATTAGGTTTATTCCTATGTATTTTATTATTTTAGGTGCAATTATAAAATAGGGTTGTTTTCTTATTTCTCTTTCTGCTACTTCATTGTTAGCATATAGAAATGGAACAGATTTCTGTGCATTAATTTTGTATCTTGGGGCCTTACTGCATTCATTTATCAGTTCTAATAGATTTTTGGTGGCGTCTTTAGGGTTTTCTACATTTGGTATCATGTAATCTGCAAATAGTGAAAGTTTTACTTCTTTCTTATCGATTTGGATGCCTTTTATTTCTTTTTGTTGTCTAACTGCTGTGGCTAGGACTTCCAGTACTATGTTGAATAAAAGTGGTGAGACTGGACATCCTTGTCTTGTTCCTGACCTTCCGGGGAAAGCTCTCGTGTTTTCACCATTGAGTATGAATTTAGCTGTGGGTTTTTGGCATATAGCCTTTATTATTTTGAGGTATGTTTTCTCTAAACCTACACTGTTTAGAGCTTTTATCATTAATGGATGTTGTGCTTTGTAAAATGCTTTTTCTTCATTTACTGAAATGATCATATGGTTTTTATCTCTTCTCTTTATGGATGCAATATATCACATTGATTTGTGAATATTGAACCACCTCATATGGTTTTTATCTCTTCTCTTTATGGATGCAATATATCACATTGATTTGTGAATATTGAACCACCCTTGCATTCCAGGAATAATCCCACTTAATTGTGCTGAATAATTTTTTAAAACATATTGTTGGATTCTGTTTGCTAGAATTTTGTTGAAGATTTTTGCATCCACGTTCATCAGAGATATTGGCTTGTAGTTCTCTCTCTCTCTCTCTCTCTCTCTCTCTTTTGTGTGTGGTGTTTTCATCTGGTTTTGTTAACAGGGTGATAATGGCTTCATAAAATAAATTTGGAAGATATCCTTCTTCTATTTTTTGGAATAGTTTGAGTAGAAAAGGTATTATCTCTTCTTTTAATGTTTGTAGAATTTGACTGTGAAGCCATCTGGTCCTGCACTTTCTTTTTTTGGGAGTTTTTTGATTACTGATTCAATCTCCTCACTGGTAATCAGTCTGTTCAAATTTTCTATTTTTTCCTTCTTCAGTTTCGGTAGGTTATATATTTCCAGGAATTTATCCATTTATCTATTTCTTCTAGGTTGTCTAATTTGTTGGCATATAGTTTTCATGATTATTCTCTTATGACTGTTTATATTTCTGTGATATTGGTCGTGATTTCCCCTTCACTTCTTTTTTTGATGAGTCTGGCTAGAGCTTTATCAATTTTGTTGATCTTTTCAAAGAACCAACTCCTGGTTTAATCTGTTCTATTTGTTTTTTTCATAGTTTCTATATCATTTGTTTCTGCTCTGATCTTTATTATTTCCTTCCTTCTGCTGGTTTGGGTTTTGTTTGTTTTTCTTTTTCATGGTTGTTTAGGTGTAAGTTTAGGTTGTTTGAGATTTTTCTTGATTCTTATAGTATGCATGTATTGCTATAAACTTCCCTCTTAGAACCACTTTTGCTGCCAAAGGTTTTGGACTGTTGTGTTTTCACTTTCATTTGTTTCCATGTATTTTTCAATTTATTTTTTTTTTAAATTTCCTTGTTGACCCATTCACTGTTTAATAGCATGTTACTTAACCTCCATGTATTTGTGGTCTTTCCAGATTTTTTTATTGTGGATGATTTCTAGTTTCATAGTGTTGTGGTCAGAAAAGGTTCATGGTATGACCTTGCTCTT
This sequence comes from Ursus maritimus, assembly GCF_017311325.1. Taxonomy (NCBI): domain Eukaryota; kingdom Metazoa; phylum Chordata; class Mammalia; order Carnivora; family Ursidae; genus Ursus; species Ursus maritimus. The sequence continues at coordinate 878,511 of NW_024424119.1, forward strand.
TTTGTATTTATTGAGGCTGTTCTATGGCCTAATATGTGATCTGCTTTGGAGAATATTCCTTGTGTACTTGAAAAGAATGTGTATTCTGCTTTTTTAGGATGGAATGTTCTGAATGTTCTGTTAAATCTATCTGGTCCAGTGTGTCATTCATAGCCACTGTTTCCTAGCTGATTTTCTGTTTGGATGATCTGTCCATCAGTGTAAGTGGAGTGTTAAAGTCCCCTACTGGGACCTCAACACTCCACTATCAGAAATAGACAGAACACCCTGGCAAAAACTAAGCAAAGAATCAAAGGCTTTGAATGCCATACTCGACGAGTTGGACCTCATAGATATATATAGAACACTACACCCCAGAACCAAAGAATACTCATTCTATTCTAATGCCCATGGAACATTCTCAAGAATAGACCATGTTCTGGGACACAAAACAGGTCTCAACCAATACCAAAAGATTGAAATTACCTGCATATTCTCAGACCACAACGCTCTGAAATTGGAATTCAACCACAAGGAAAATTTTGGAAGAAACTCAAACACTTGGAGACTAAGAACCATCCTGCTCAGGAATGACTCGATAAACCAGGAAACCAAAAATCAATTTAAACAATTTATGGAGACCAACGAGAATGAAAACACAACGGTCCAAAACCTATGGGATACTGCAAAGGCAGTCCTAAGGGGGAAATACATAGCCATCCAAGCCTCACTCAAAAGAATAGAAAAATCTAAAATGCAGCTTTTATATTCTCACCTCAAGAAGCTAGAACAGCAACAGGACAGGCCTAATCCACTCACGAGGAAGCAGTGACCAAAATTAGAGCAGAAATCAATGAATTAGAAACCAGAAGTACAGTAGAGCAGATCAACAGGACTAGAAGCTGGTTCTTTGAGAGAATCAATAAAATTGACAGACCACTGGCAAGACTTATCCAAAAGAAAAGAGAAAGGACCCAAATTATTAAAATTATGAATGAAAAAGGAGAGGTCACGACCAACACCATTGAAATTGGAAGGATTATTAGAAATTTTTATCAACAGCTATATGCCAATAAACTAAGCAATCTGGAAGAGATGGAATCCTTCCTGGAAACCTATAAACTACCAAGACTGAAACAGGAAGAAATTGATTTCTTAAACAGGCCAATTCATTATGAAGAAATTGAGTCAGTGATAGAGAACCTTCCAAATAACAAAACTCCAGGCCCGGACGGTTTTCCTGGGGAATTCTACCAAACATTCAAAGAAGAAATAATACCTATTCTCCTAAAGCTATTTCAAAAAATAGAAACAGAAGGAAAGCTACCAAACTCATTCTATGAGGCCAATATTACCTTGATCCCCAAACCAGGCAAAGACCCCCTCAAAAAGGAGAATTACAGACCGATTTCCCTAATGAATATGGACGCCAAAATCCTCAACAAGATCCTTGCTAATAGAATCCAACAGTACATTAAAAGGATTATCCATCATGATCAAGTGGGATTCATACCTGGGATGCAAGCGTGGTTCAATATTCGCAAATCAATCAGCGTGATACATCATATCAACAAGAAAAGACTCAGGAACCATATGATCCTCTCAATCGATGCCGAAAAAGCATTTGACAAAATACAGCATCCTTTCCTGATTAAAACCCTTCAGAGTGTAGGAATAGAAGGTACATTTCTCAATCTCATAAAAGCCATCTATGAAAAGCCTACTGCAAATATTATTCTCAATGGGGAAAAGCTGGAAGCCTTTCCCTTAAGATCAGGAACTCGACAAGGATGCCCACTCTCGCCACTATTATTCAACATAGTACTAGAAGTCCTTGCAACAGCAATCAGACGACAAAAAGGGATCAAAGGTATTCAAATTGGCAAAGAAGAAGTCAAAATGTCTCTCTTTGCAGATGACATGATACTCTATATGGAAAACCCAAAAGAAGCCACTCCCAAACTATTAGAAGTTATAGAGCAATTCAGTAACGTGGCGGGATACAAAATCAATGCTCAGAAATCAGTTGCATTTCTATACACGAATAACGAGACCGAAGAAAGAGAAATTAGGGAATCCATCCCATTTACAATAGCACCAAAAACCATACGTTACCTTGGAATTAACTTAACCAGAGACGTAAAGGACCTATATTCTAGAAACTATAAATCACTCTTGAAAGACATTGAGGAAGACATAAAAAGATGGAAAGATATTCCATGCTCATGGATCGGAAGAATTAACATAGTTAAAATGTCCATGCTACCCAGAGCAATCTACACTTTCAATGCTATCCCGATCAAAATACCAAGGACATTTTTCAAAGAACTGGAACAAACAGTCCTTAAATTTGTATGGAAACAGAAAAGGCCCCGAATCTCCAAGGAACTGTTGAAAAGGAAAAACAAAGCTGGGGGCATCACAATGCCGGATTTCGAGCTGTACTACAAAGCTGTGATCACAAAGACAGCATGGTACTGGCACAAAAACAGACACATAGACCAATGGAACAGAATAGAGAACCCAGAAATGGTCCCTCGGCTCTTTGGGCAACTAATCTTTGATAAAGCAGGAAAAAATATCTGGTGGGAAAAAGACAGTCTCTTCAATAAATGGTGCTGGGAAAATTGGACAGCTACATGCAAAAGAATGAAACTTGACCACTCTCTCACACCATACACAAAGATCAACTCCAAATGGATGAAAGACCTCGATGTGAGACAGGAATCCATCAAAATTCTAGAGGAGAACATAGGCAGCAACCTCTACGACATCGGCCAAAGCAACCTTTTTCATGACACATCTCCAAAGGCAAGAGAAACAAAAGATAAAATGAACTTATGGGACTTCATCAAGATAAAAAGCTTCTGCACAGGCAAGGAAACAGTCAAAAAAACTAAGAGGCAGCCCACGGAATGGGAGAATATATTTGCAAAGGACACTACAGATAAAGGACTGGTATCCAAGATCTACAAAGAACTTCTCAAACTCAATACACGAGAAACAAATAAACAAATCAAAAAATGGGCAGAAGATATGGACAGACACTTTTCCAATGAAGACATACAAATGGCTAACAGACACATGAAAAAATGTTCAAAATCATTAGCCATCCGGGAAATTCAAATCAAAACCACACTGAGATACCACCTTTCGCCAGTTAGAATGGCAAAAATTGACAAGGCAAGAAACAACAATTGTTGGAGAGGATGTGGAGAAAGGGTATATCCCTCCTACATTGTTGGTGGGAATCCAAGTTAGTACAGCCACTCTGGAAAACAGTGTGGGGGTCCCTTAAAAAGTTAAAAATTGAGCTACCCTATGACCCAGCCATTGCACTACTGGGTGTTTACCCCAAAGATACAGACATAGTAAAGAAAAGGGCCATAGGCACCCCAATGTTCACAGCAGCATTGTCCACAATAGCTAAATCGTGGAAGAAGCAGAGATGCCCTTCAACAGATGACTGGATTAAGAAGTTGTGGTCCATATATACAATGGAATATTACTCAGCTATCAGAAAGAACGAATTCTCAACATTTGCTGCAACAGGGATGGTACTGGAGGAGATAATGCTAAGTGAAATAAGTCAAGCAGAGAAAGACAACTATCATATGATTTCTCTCATCTATGGAACATAAGAACTAGGATGATCGGTAGGGGAAGAAAGGGATAAAGAAAGGGGGGGTAATCAGAAGGGGGAATGAAACACGAGAGACTATGGACTATGAGAAACAAACTGAGGGCCTCAGAGGGGAGGGGGGTGGGGGATTGGGATAGACTGGTGATGGGTAGTAAGGAGAGCACGTATTGCATGGTGCACTGGGTGTTATACGCAACTAATGAAGCATCGAACTTTACATCGGAATCCGGGGATGTACTGTATGGTGACTAACACGATATAATAAAAAATCATTTAAAAAAAAAAAAAGTCCCCTACTATTATTGTACTATTATCAATAGTTCCTTTATGTTTCTTATTAATTATTTTTCGTATTTGGATGTTTCCATGTTGGGTGCATAAATATTTACAATTGTTACATCTTCTTGTTAGATTGTTCCCTTTATTATTATACAGTGTCCTTCTTTGTCTCTTTTTACAAACTTTGTTTTTAAAGTCTATCTTGTGGGGCGCCTGGGTGGCTCAGTCCTTAAGCCTCTGCCTTCGGCTCAGGGCGTGATCCCAGAGTCCTGGGATCAAGCCCCGCATCAGGCTCCTCTGTTGGGAGCCTGCTTCTTCCTCTCCCACTCCCCCTGCTTGTGTTCCCTCTCTCACTGGCTGTCTCTCTCTCTGTCAAATAAATAAATAAAATCTTTAAAAAAAATAAAGTCTATTTTGTCTGATACAAGTATTGCTACTCAGCTTTCTTTTGACATTCACTTGCATGATAAATATTTCTCCATCCCCTCGCTTTCAACCTGCAGGAATCTTTAGGTCTGGAATGAGTCTCTTGTAGACAACATATAGATGGGTTTTTGTTTTTTTTATCCACTCTGTCACCCTACATCTTTTGACCGAAGCATTTAATCCATTTCAATTCAGAGTAATTATTATATGTATTTATTGCCATTTTGTTACTTGTTTCGTGGTTGTTTTGTAGTTTTTCTCTGATCATTTCTTCTCTTTCTTTCATGGTTTGCTGGTTTTCTTTAGTGATATACTTGGATTCCTTACTCTCTACATTTTGCATATCCGTTACTGTTGTTCGATTTGTGGTTACCATTCAGCTCATATATAACATCTTTGGCATAGAGAGTCTACATTAAACTGATGGTCACTTAATTTTGAACTCACTTTTTACTCCTCTCCCTTCCACATTTCAGATATTTG
>NW_024424119.1:883330-921595 GCF_017311325.1 Ursus maritimus
GGGATAGACTGGTGATGGGTAGTAAGGAGAGCACGTATTGCATGGTGCACTGGGTGTTATACGCAACTAATGAAGCATCGAACTTTACATCGGAATCCGGGGATGTACTGTATGGTGACTAACACGATATAATAAAAAATCATTTAAAAAAAAAAAAAGTCCCCTACTATTATTGTACTATTATCAATAGTTCCTTTATGTTTCTTATTAATTATTTTTCGTATTTGGATGTTTCCATGTTGGGTGCATAAATATTTACAATTGTTACATCTTCTTGTTAGATTGTTCCCTTTATTATTATACAGTGTCCTTCTTTGTCTCTTTTTACAAACTTTGTTTTTAAAGTCTATCTTGTGGGGCGCCTGGGTGGCTCAGTCCTTAAGCCTCTGCCTTCGGCTCAGGGCGTGATCCCAGAGTCCTGGGATCAAGCCCCGCATCAGGCTCCTCTGTTGGGAGCCTGCTTCTTCCTCTCCCACTCCCCCTGCTTGTGTTCCCTCTCTCACTGGCTGTCTCTCTCTCTGTCAAATAAATAAATAAAATCTTTAAAAAAAATAAAGTCTATTTTGTCTGATACAAGTATTGCTACTCAGCTTTCTTTTGACATTCACTTGCATGATAAATATTTCTCCATCCCCTCGCTTTCAACCTGCAGGAATCTTTAGGTCTGGAATGAGTCTCTTGTAGACAACATATAGATGGGTTTTTGTTTTTTTTATCCACTCTGTCACCCTACATCTTTTGACCGAAGCATTTAATCCATTTCAATTCAGAGTAATTATTATATGTATTTATTGCCATTTTGTTACTTGTTTCGTGGTTGTTTTGTAGTTTTTCTCTGATCATTTCTTCTCTTTCTTTCATGGTTTGCTGGTTTTCTTTAGTGATATACTTGGATTCCTTACTCTCTACATTTTGCATATCCGTTACTGTTGTTCGATTTGTGGTTACCATTCAGCTCATATATAACATCTTTGGCATAGAGAGTCTACATTAAACTGATGGTCACTTAATTTTGAACTCACTTTTTACTCCTCTCCCTTCCACATTTCAGATATTTGGCATCATATTTTACATCCTTTTGTCTTGTGTTTCTCTTGACTGACTTTTACAGATAGTTAATTTTTGTTTGCTTTTGTGTTTCCTATTTTTCTTACATTTACCTATGGTTTTTGTTTTCCACTCACACAGTCCCCCCTAATATTTCTTGTAGGGATGGTTTAGTGGCCATGAATTTTTTTAATTTTGCTAGTCTGGGCAACTCTTTATCTCTCCTAGTTTGAATGATAGACTTACTGGATAGAGTATTCTTGGCTGCAGATTTTTCCCTTTCAGCACTTGAACACATCATTCCACTCCCTTCTGGCCTGCAAAGTTTCTGCTGAAAAATCACCTGATAACCTTTTGGAATTTCTTTTGTATGTAATTGTCTACTTTTCTCTTGCAACTTAAAAAAAATTTTTTTTTTTGTTAGATTGAGAGAGAGAGATAGAGTGAGCAGGGGAGGGGCAGACGGAGAGGGGCTGAATCTCACAACCCTAAGATCATGACCCACAGATCATGACTGAAATCAAGAGTTGGACAATTAACTGACTAACCCACCCTGGCATGCCTTTTATTTTTTTTTTAAGAGAGAGGCAACCTTTAAAATTCTTTATCACTATTTTGTACTATTTTAATTACTATGTGTCTTAGGGTGTACCTTCTTGGGTTGAATTTGTTGGGAGACCTCTGTGCCTCCTGAATCTGGATTTCTGTTTCCATCTCCAGATTTGGGAAGTTTTCAGCTATTATTTCTTCAAATATATTTTCTGCCCCCTTTTCTCTCTTTCTCCTTCTGGGATCTCCATAATGTGAATGTTATTACACTTGACGGTGTCACTGAGTTCTCTAAGTTATTCTCATTTTGTAGTATTTGTTTGTCTTGCACCTGTTCAGCTTGGTTGCTTTCCATTACTCTATCATCTAGGTCACTGATACATATCTCTGCTTCCTGAGCCTACTATTTATTCCATCTATTGTATTTTTAATTTCATTTATTGAGTTCTCCATCTCTGATCATTTTTTTTTTGTCTCTTTGTCAAGGATCTCACTGATGTCCTCCACCATTTTCTGAAGTCCATTCAGTATTTTTATGATCATTTACTTTAAATTCTCTATCAGGCATATTACTTATGTTTTGCTTAGATACCCTGCTGTGATTTTGTCCTGTTCTTTCATTTGGGACATATGTCTCTATCTCCTCATTTTGTCTACCTTTCTGTGTCTGTTTCTCTGTGTTAGGAAAGTCAGCTATGTCTTCTACTCTTGAAAGTAGTAGCGTTATGAAGAAGAGTCCCTGTCATTGCCCTTCAGTTTCATGTCCCCCTGCTCACTGGAAACTGGCACTTCAGGGGAGTATCCTATGTATGTTGCTTGCATCCTGCTATTATGTCAGAGTCAGTTTTCCTTTCAGTCCAGATGTCTGTCTGCACTGACTCCGTGACTGTTGTGGGCTGTGGTTGCTCTCTGCGATGTTAGTGAGACCCACGCAGGCTGGCTCTGAGATGGCATAACCACAGAAGGGCTTAGGGAAAGGGCACTGGTGTTAGCAAAATTTGCACTGAGCTGCTAGTCCTAGGCCAGATCTCCTGAAATGCACCAGCAGCCAGAGGTACAGTGGGAGTGGTGTTAACAAAATTTGCCCTGAGCCTAGGGTGGAGGCCAGTGGACTTGGAGTTGGCAAGTCCTCAGAAGAACATGTGCATGGGACACACTGCTAGTAGGTCAGGCAGTGCTGCCTCCCACTGTGAGGCTGGGGAAGAAAATGGAGCCTGCCAGCTCCTTTGTTCCTGGTGAAGTCCCCCAACACACTCCCCAAATCAGTATAAACAGATCTCCCTCCCCTGGTGCAAACTGTCAATTCTGTGTTGCCTCTCCTCAGGCTGTTGTGTCTTTAAGGGCAGGACCTAGCTATCATTAGCCCTCCCAGCTCACCCAGTGCTGAGTCAGCTGACTTCTAAAGCTCTTAGCTCTAAGTCCCACTGGTTATACAAATTCATGGAATTCAGCCCCTCAGGTTTTCAAGGCCAGACATTACAGGGGAATTCGTTTTCCCTGTGTGGGCTCCCTGGTGCTTCCCCTCTCCACAACTGCAGCCCCTTCCTCCTGCAGGCAGCTCCTGACCACACCATTTCTGCCCTCCCTAACCTTTTGGATGCAGCTTCTTCTCTACATTTAGTTGCAGAGTTTATTCTGCAAGTCTTTGGATCACTCTCCAGTTTATTTACTTGGATGTGAGTAAAATCTAGTTGTAAACATGGAATGAGGTGGCCGTCCTCTTCTGCCATTTTCCCACACTTCCTTGTTTTTCCCTGTTTTTCAACCCATCTATTTTCCTGTGACAATTTTTTTTAAGTAGTCTCCACACACAACGTAGGGCTTGAACTCATGACTCTGAGATCTAGAGCCCCATGCGCCACCAAGTGAGCCAGCTAGGTGCCCCGACAGATTTTTTCATTTTCACTTACATCAGTAAGCACAGCAACTACTGTAGCAAGCAGCTGATTAAGCATAAGGGCAAGGACAGATACTAAAGTCTTGTAACTTTCCCCTAGGGCTGACTCTTAGATAAAGCCTTTCATACCAGAGGAAAATAATTCATTATCTGGACCTCTAAAATGCTGGGTGTAGATGGCATGTTTCATTCCCAATTCCTGTATAATTTCCTATAGTTCTTCCTTGGAGGCCCAGTGTAATGGAGGGGAGGGAGCATCCCTTTGTTAAGCCGGCTACCTTAATGCCAGCATTTATCTAATTAATCAAATTAGCTAAGTGCTAGCAATTCTCATCCATGCTAGTGGCATATAATCTTTGTCTTGAGGCAGGCTGAGCAAGTGACTGAGGCTATTTCTGACTAAAAACTGGCCTGGGTCTTTGTTTGAATCAAACGACATGCCTATCGATCATTTTCCTCCTCTATGATAATGTTCACCTCATCAGAGGAGTCGTTATCCCAGGGATGCCATGCTGAAGGGGATACAATAACTCTCCCTTTAGTGCATGATAGTCTGCACCCATGCATCTCTGCCATCAAACATGCCATAACTTTTCAGGTTTATTTTTTTAGTAATTTCTACACCCAACATGGGGCTCAACCTCATGACCCCAAGATCAAAAGTCATATGCTCTTCCAACTGAGCCAGCCAGGCACCCTATATGCCATAATTTCTAAGCATTCCTCTTGCTGTTGGATTCTTTTGGACATAATGTCTGCACTAGAAAAACATGCAGCTCGTACATACTTTTTCAAAGTTAACACTTCTCTAGTCTGTTCCAATTCTTTCCTTACCTGTAATTCCATTTCCATGGCATCTCTTAATGCATAGATCAATGGCCAAGCTACCGCTGCAATTGCTTGTTCACTTTCCCTTCTCCATTTCCTTTTCCCCACCATTTTGATAAGATATCTAACAATCCCTGGGGGCAGGGGGCGAGGGGAGAAGGGCATCTCTGTATTCATACACTAGTTCAAAATGCTCAAAAAACATGCCCAAATCTCCCCAGATGGAGGTGGCTGGCCAACCTGGGGTTTCCCCCTCAGACAACAGGCTTTCTCCAGGCGCAGCCCCATCATCCATGCTTGCTTTGTTTTCAGCTTCCCCGCTGGCTCGCCAATAGTTAGAAGGTGATGAAGGGGCAGTAAAGTATCCTCCAGACTGAAAAGGCACTTTGAGACTGAAAAATGAAGGTGGCCACTCCATACTGTTTATACAGTTTTATTCAGGGTAAATTACTGATGTAGGGGATTGGGTAGGCAACAATCCAGGTGCCAGGCAGCTACTCTATGCCCAGTTCAGACCCTGACTCACAGCTTTTATATAGCAAGGGACATTGCTGTGAATATCTGAAGCTCCTGCCTACTTGAAGCATTCTCCCTGCTTCTGTTAGGAGCACAATCATTTCCTCTGGGAAAGCATCTCTCCCACATTATCAAGCCATCCATGTATCTGAATGGGTTGACCACACTCTAGGCCACAGGCCAGCCCAAACTTTCACTGTAACTCCTGAGAGAGTTGGGGTTGCATATCATATAGGATTGGATTCGATGCAAGTAACAACCTTCCCCAAAGTGGCTTAACCACACAGAAATGGGGCCTGTGTGGCTCAGTTGGTTGAGCCTCTGACTCTTGATCTCAGTTCAGGTCTTGATCTCACGATTGTGGTTCATGCCCTACGCTGGGACAAAAATGGACAAGGAAAAAGAAATATCCAGTTCTAATGACATCAGTTGAGAACCTAGACCCAGCCATACCTAAAAGCAAGATACCTTTAAACTGTGAGCTAAAAATTTCTCTCAATCTCTCACCAAATATATTTCATACCCCAAATCTCTCGTATTTCATGATCCTCTAGTTTCTTCCAAATGAAATTATATGGTAAGATTTAGACATGAGGGTATATATTAACAGGAATTCAACATTAGGAAGATAATACAGCGTAGTGGTCAAATACACAAGTTTTGGCGTCATGTTGCCCAAAATCAAATCCTGCCTCTACTACTTACTAGCTTGGTTACTTTGGATGAATTTAAACCTTAGATTTTTTTCAACTACAAAGCAGAAATGAAAATAGTACCTAGCTCATACAGTTACTGTGAGAAGTAAATGAGATATTGTAGATGGAACAGCTGATAAAACTAAATTTTATAATGAGGAGGATATTCTGAGATATGCAGAAGTGGTTTTATTTAGCAGTGCTTTGCATGACTGAACTAGAAGGAAAGGCTGGAGAGTAGGGGCAAAGAGCAACTTGTCTCTTCTGAGCACTTATGTGCTCATAGCCACATTGTGGATTGGGAAAAGAAACCTTGACAGAAGTGTGATCCCCACAAAAATAGGCCCTTGTCAGTCTGAGCAGGGAGAAGCAGGAGTAGGAGCCCAGATTTTGGTCACCTAATAGCATATATGTAGAAGCAGAAACGGAGTACACTGCTTGGGTTGAAGGGGCTTAAGGGAAGCACCTGGGAAAATGCTTTGACCTATTTCTTCCCCTCCCATCTTATACTGCATTATGCTTTTGTTCTTAAGGGCACAGAAATCACAAAGCAGAATAAATGGAAAACAGCATCCTTGACATGCCCAGCACAGAGTCTGGCAAATAATCAAGTCCTAAGGATGTTCAGAACTACAAACATATGCTTGGATCCATGCTGAGGATTTGCTCTGCAACCAGAACTATATAACACCCCAACTTAGCATCTAATATCTTGTTTCAAAGGAAACTGGAAGAGGCTAGCTGTATTACTTTAAAGAACTGCCACCCCAAAATCCCTGCCCTTTGGAATATACAGGCCTTATTATTTAGGATTAGGTTAGGTCACAAGTGACAAGAAACCTGAAATAATAGTGGCTTATTTCTTCTCATCTAAATGAGGTCTAGAGATTTGACAGTCTAGGTTAGGTATGATGGGGCAATAATCAATTTTCTGTTTTTGCTCTGCCATCCTCAATACATGCCTTCCACCTCGTGGGCCAAGATAGTCACCCATTTCCAGCTATCACATCTGTACTCAATCCAGCAGGAAGGAGGAATGATAGAAATAGGGAATGCCTCTTCATTTAGGGACATTTCTGGATTGTACACACAATTTCCATTGCATCTTGGGGACCAGAAATAAGTCATGTGACCACACTCAGCTGCAAGGAGGAAAGCTAGAAAATGTAAACTGTATTGGGATGGCTATGTGCTCAGGCAAAAATCTGGGTTCCATTATAAATGAAGAGGTAGGTAATATGTACTAAAATGGATAAGTAATGATTTCTTCCACACAGAAACATTCTGGCCAGTAAACATGTGCATCAACAATGCAAAGATGGGAGGAAGGGTGTGAGGGGGATGGGGGGACATGTGGCATTCAACAGGGAAAGATTCATCAAATGTTCTTTCCCTGAATTGAACATGCATTTCCTGGAATACCTCAATTACAGGCAGAAAGTAGCATTTATAGAGAGCCTACTATGTGCCCAGTACTTTCATACACATTAATGAATCCCAGAGAAGTAAAGTGACTTGCCCAAGGTCACTGAAGAAGGGGGGGAGCCAGGATTTAACTTCTAGATCTCAAGCCCTACAATGGTTGCCACTTTACTCTTTTTTTTGAGGGTCAGATACCAGGAGCAAGAAAGATTCTAAGTGAATGCCAGTTACAGTACTGGGTTTACTGCTATGCTGTGAACCCCATGGGCTTTTTAACCTAAGACAGTGTTAAGACTTCCACAGGCTCTAAATTCCCAGTAAGAGAGACAAGGAGACCTAGCTCCCAGGTGATGCTTTGTTTTCTGAAAGAAATAGAATTGTTGAGGGATTTCGATGCAAGTTTGGTTCCCGATTCTCTTTCCTAACTGACCTGGGGGGGGGGGGACTGAGGGTGAGGGAAGACAGGAAACAAAGGATTACCGGTGGCCCCTATCCACAACTATCCCTTCCCCTATATAGCAACTAGAGATACATTTGTGTTAACCAGCTTTTCCTTTAAAAGCAATTACTGCCATGCCAAGCCTCATTAACAACTCAGCGTGAATTCTTTTAAACAATTTACTCAGCTCTTAGCTGAGGTCCTGTAAGTGTCCAGCTAGAGCCCCTGGATTTACCAAAGGGCAAATTTATGAAGTATATTTATTGCATTTACTGCAATTAAAGAAGGGAAGCAGATTCAGAGAGATGACTGTAGCAATGGATGGTACAGAAAATGTACTGGAAAGAGATCAGCCTTCATATGTCTTTCATTGACCAGCACAAAGCAGTGTGGAAAGACAAGAAAGCAAAAGACTGATTCACTATGTCTGTATCTCTGGGGTAAATACCCAGTAGTGCAATGGCTGGGTCATAGGGTAGCTCAATTTTTAACTTTTTAAGGGACCTCCACACTGTTTTCCAGAGTGGCTGTACCAACTTGCATTCCCACCAACAATGTAGGAGGGATCCCCTTTCTCCACATCCTATCACATTTGCTGCAACATGGACGGCACTGGAGGAGATTATGCTAAGTGAAATAAGTCAAGCAGAGAAAGACAATTATCATATGATTTCTCTCTTCTATGGAAAATAATAACTAGGAAGATTAGTAGGGGAAGAAAGGGATAAAGAAGGGGGGGTAATCAGAAGGGGGAATGAAGCATGAGAGACTATGGACTCTGAGAAACAAACTGAGGGCTTCAGAGGGGAGGGGGGTGGGGGAATGGGATAGGCTGGTGATGGGTAGTAAGGAGGGCCCGTATTGCATGGTGCACTGGGTGTTATACGCAACTAATGAATCATCAAACTTTACATCAGAAACCAGGGATGTCCTGTATGGTGACTAACATAATATAATAAAAAAACATTAAAATAAAAAAATTTTAAAAAAAGACTGATTCAACAACCAGAAGGCCACTAATTCACTGTTAAGGGCAGGCAATATGAGGTAGTAGCAGTTGCTTTCAGACCTGGGCTGTTCCTGCATGCATAGCAGGATTCCAATGCAGAACTAGCCACCAGCTCAACACAACCACTTTAACTCTGACAGCCTTGCTCAAATTGTAAATTTCATTGCATAAATAATAAATACTGCTCTTACTATAGATCCAATAGAAATAGACTTTTCTTGTTCTCTCTCTTCTCCTTGAATTTTTTTTTAAAAAAAACTTATTTTTAAAAAATGCAATGTGCTTTGTAAAGGGAAAAATATCACACAGAAGGCATTGGTGTTCTCGGTAAGCAAGGGAGCTACCTCCAGCAAATGAGCATTTGCTGTGAGAGGCGGAGCAGAAACAGCTCTGTGACAGCAATCCTTGCAGCTGAATCCTGGCTTGCCACTTACTGGAAGTGTGTGTTTTAGCAGATCTTAACCTTGCTCTGCCTCTATTCCTCATTAGTAAAATGCAATCATTGTGAGTTATGAATAAATGAGAGATTCCTTTCCCTTCCTTTCCTCTTCCTGTACTGCCAAAGCATTCATGTTCACAACCCCAAATATTTATAGAGATTGCTATTATTTGCTTGCATTACAATTTCCTAACGTCAGTTAAGTCAACATGATGCAAGAGGATCGAGACCTTTTTGGTCATTTACTGGGCTGAAATCTTGTCAGACATGCCTACAGGATTCAAAATGGCAAAAGCCATATAATTCAAAAGACCTGAGAATATGGTAAGTTCAGAGTAATGTCAGGTTCAGGATACTAAAGGTCAGGAGGACATCAGTAGGATATTGGGCTAGTTTAGTCACCACCCCAAGGCCTAACACATATCTTCATTATTAAATACCACAGATAGGGAGCTTCAGAGCTAATCTGAAGCCATTAACATTGAACAAGATGTAAAGCTCCCCCCAATTTCTTACGCAAGATCCAGATCAAGGCAGGCCACTCCAACTCTGACCTGAGCACCAATCCTAGGGGAATAAACCATCAGGAATGAGCCAGTACCAGGGCACCCTTTCACACAGGTTTCCATAAGGAGCCACTTACATGCCTGACCAAACCCACTGGTTCCACCCCCTTGAGGGGAAATTAAAAGAATAGCAAACATTGTCTAAAAGCACCAATGCAATGCCAATGAAATAAATGTTGAAAAAATATCAAAAGGAAATCCAAATTATTAGCATAAGTGGGGTGCACCACATCTCAGGCAAGCCCTGCCACATGCTCAAAGTTTGGAATTGTCCTAGCAACTGAGAACCCAGGCTGAGCCTGGTGGTACAGGGTGACTGATCCCAGCTGTAGGCAGAAGAGGCCCAAAAGTTTAAGGTCAGTCAGGTTCTTCCTTTTAGCATGGAGAGAGGTTTTGCAGAGTCTCCTGGTGAAAGGAAATGATCTTGGCGGCTATGGAATAGCTGAGAGTCTCTACAGTGATTCAAGGTGAGGGATTTAGAAAGTCTTGATGGTATGAATACAAAGAAGGCAATCACAGCCGTGATTTTTCTGGGTGAATTGCTGAATCTCCTTTTCTCAGAATTACACAAGCCAGGACATTATTTGGGAACTTTATTTTTAATGATAACAATTTTAAAGCTAGAATAAGCCACAGGGATAAAAGGTACAGCATAGGAAATATAATCAATGGTACTGCAGTAGTGTTGTATGGTGATAGGTGGTAGCTACACTTGTGGTGAGCATAGCAGAACATATGTTACACACAGAATCACTATGTTGTACACCTGAAACTAATGTAGCATTGTATGTCAACTGTACTCCAATTTTTTTTTAAAAAGCTATATACCAATGGATTTTTGTTTGTATCTAGTAACTAACTCTTTATTCATATGTATTTTGTCTGCCTTCATAATTATCAAAATATTTTTTATGACATGCTTTTCTTAAGTTACTACAGACTTCTTTCCTTTTCTCTAGGGTCTGACGTGAGTCCAGTCCATTTTACAATCAATACCCTTAAGTAAAACATGGAAGAGGAGAAGGAAAGAGGGTGGAAAAATCTTGGTTTTCATCAGTTTGTGATTCCTGTATATACATGCCCCTGCTACCATACTCTCATCTCTCTTCCTCGGAAGAACAGGTGGGGCAGGATGATGTTTCTGCTGGTGGGACATTTTTTTAATTGAGGTGAAGCTCACATTACATAAAATTAACCATTTAAAAGTGAAAAATCAGTGGCATTCAGTAAATTTACCATGTGTGCAAACCCTACCACCATCCAGTTTCAAAACCTTTTCATCCCTCCAAAAGGAAAATCCATACCCATTAAGCAGTTACTTCTCCTTACTCCTACCCCTATACCTTAGTGACCCGTAATCTGCTTTCTGTGCTTTTGAGACCTTGCTTGGTCACTTCCTCCCTAAAAATCCATGGAGATGTGCAGGCTGTAATATTGTCTTTCTGACCTCAGAGAGACCAGGATGTAGATCACTCTGAAAACATGTTTAAACTGTGGATCTCCCCAATGCTAAGTGAAATAAGTCAAGCAGAGAAAGACAACTATCATATGATTTCTCTCATCTATGGAACATAAGAACTAGGATGATCGGTAGGGGAAGAAAGGGATAAAGAAAGGGGGGTAATCAGAAGGGGGAATGAAACATGAGAGACTATGGACTATGAGAAACAAACTGAGGGCCTCAGAGGGGAGGGGGGTGGGGGAATGGGATAGGCTGGTGATGGGTAGTAAGGAGGGCACGTATTGCATGGTGCACTGGGTGTTATACACAACTAATGAACCATCGAGCCTTACATCGGAAACCGGGAATGTACTGTATGGTGACTAACATAATATAATAAAAAATCATTAAAAAAAAAAAAAACTGTGGATCTCCCAGGAGGAAATTATTCTGTTCCCTTAATAAGAAAATATAAGAATTGCATTAAGAAATCAAGTCATCATATATTTAAAGCCTCACCTAATAGATGGATCGATGGACTTCTTGTAACTCATCGGTCTCACAGCCACTACTACATGCTGGGAAAAAACCTTTGTATTTGTAGCAAGCCAAGGAGAAGAGAATTGGACACCTTCACAACAGAATAAGAAGTATATATGGTTGTCTCATTTAAAAAGGAGACACTGACCCAGTAATAAATTAAATGTGCATAATTAAGCCTAACATTAGTGAAGGGTAATCATGATGGGGAAATACATTCCTGAAAATATTTTTAAACTTTTTTAAAAACAAAAGTAGTACTTGATATTATAAGATATAATGAACACTCTTACTATAATATAGGTAAAAGACAAGAGAAAAGGAATAATCAAAGGCCACTCCCAAATTGAGTCTAGAAAATGGGAGGGTATTGGCACACATAATAGAATTAGGGCTATCCAGGAGGAGAATGAGTTTAGGGTGTAGAAAGTTGACTTTGCTTCCAAAAATGCGACTCTGAAGTAGCGGGGAAGGGTACTCAAGCAAAGGCACAGAACAGGCCAGTGATAATGTGGGGGTAAGGTCAGAGGTCAGGTCTAGGGATCTGGGCCTAAGAGCCACCTACTTCCAGTGGGGAGGGGAGGGAGTTAGTATATCTGTCCAAGCGAGGTCTCTGGGAAGGGGTGTGATCAAACAGATCAGATCAAACCTTGGGGACCACCCATATTTGAGGAGAGAGAGTAAAGCCTCTGAAAGAAACAAGTAAAAGTCTTGAGAAATAAAAGAGGAGACACAGGATGGCTGAGAGTCCTGGAGACCAAAAAGGAGAAATGTCAGGATTGGGTGGGTAGGGGTATTGTGCCCATATTCCTCAGAGAGGTCAGAGGAAAGGTAAACAGAAAAGATTTTGCACTGAGGATGCCCCTGCGGCCTTTGAGAGGGCAACTGCCCAAGGTCTAGAGCCTGTCCCTGCAGGGCTAGAATTGAGAGTGATGAGGGAAGGGATGCAGCACATTTCAGTCTTTAGATGTCTGGTGATGAAAGAAGGGAGGAAAATCCCATGGTGGTTTAAGGGAATAACAACAGAGCAAATTTTCAAAGCAGGCAGACCCTGACCCTTGTGGCAATGGGTAACACATTCACATGGGGTTTCCTGGCTGGTGCTGGCCAAGGGTGGTGTAATCCAGCACTCTCTGGTCAGAGTTTTACACCAACAGGTATCATAGAGTCAATTCCAAAGTTCATTAGGTAGCCAGCTTGTGAAAAGAGCAAATAAACCCTTAGCGGTTTTTTTTTCAAATCTCATTATCTATACAAAAATGACCTCTGGAATAGCGGATAGAACCTCTACCCCTTTTAGAAAGGAAGTGCATCAAACATAGAGTCACTGCATCAGAAGATGAACAGTTCATCCACATATTTGGAGAAGGTGGAGCCTCAACAAACACAGTTCTCATTAAAAAGGGGAGTGGAAGAAGGCTGGATACAGTGAGATTGAAACAAACAAGATGAAAACTCCTAACTTTGTCAGGCTGAGACTGACTGGTAGTGGTGGTGGTGCCTCCCCAGGAGGGGCTTGGAGAGTCTGCAAGATGAAGAAGGGTCATGGGGCCAGTTCATAGTTCAGGGAGTGGCATAAGAATGGGAGTAGGGATCTTTTAGGAGGTTGGAATCTGGGGGGGGGGGGTCAGCTGTTACCAACAGCCACTGCCATGGAGTGGGGAAGGAATCTTTTACCACCACCAGTCAGAGCTTGGCCTCAGCAAGCAGTAACTCTAAAGCAAGGTCTAGTCACCTGAATTTGATGAAATAAATACTCCAGTAATATAGTAAGGATTCCATGAGGCCCTAGAAAGACACTGGGGTAATAGAAAATCCACTTAGAACTTAAGATAATTTCTGTGGCAGGGTAATTGAATGATACAGAGTGCCCATTGCTAAAAATTAGGCAGAATCCCACTTACTGGAACCAGGGAATAAGATCCAAGTAGATCACCCACCCCCACCCTAGGCTAAACAGGAAAACTAAGCTCCTAAGTATTTCCCTGTTTAGAGACCAGATTAGTGGATTACTCTCAGATTCTGGAGTAGGTGAAGGCCTGCAGCAGGGGATGAGGGGGGAGGGATTTGGGGCCAGAATGAGGTCAGTCATTGCCAAAGTTATGTGTCCAGCTCAGCCTTGGGCATCGACTCCTATCGTGTTTGCCAACACCACCAAAGAATTCCCCACTTCTCAGGTAACACCAACTTGGTGTCCTACAAATTTAACTCAATTCTGACATTATCCACCTGGAGATAGCATCAGATCCCACAAGTTAAGGGCTCAGTCCCACAAGACTGCCCGCAGGAACTTCAGATGCCAATTACAAGTCCAGATTGCTATCTGTGCTACTGATAGACCACCTATAAATTAAAGGTTCCCACGACCCTCTCCTGGGTTTGATTAATTAGCTAGAGCAGCTCACAGGACTCAGGGAAATATTTTCATACATTTACCAGCGTATTATAAAGGGTATTATAAAAGATACGGTGAATGGAATTTAAGAAACATAACAAATGGGGGGCGCCTGGGTGGCGTCTGCCTTCGGCTCAGGGCGTGATCCCGGCGTTGTGGGATCGAGCCCCACATCGGGCTCCTCTGCTATGAGCCTGCTTCTTCCTCCCCCACTCCCCCTGCTTGTGTTCCCTCTCTCACTGGCTGTCTCTATCTCTGTCAAATAAATAAATAAATAAATAAAATCTTTAAAAAAAAAAAAGAAGAAATGTAACAAATGAACATGAGAGAGAGAAAAAAAAAGAGAGGGAAGCAAAACATAAGAGACTTAACTATAGAGAACAAACTGAAGGTTGATGGAGGGAGGTGGGTGGGGGGATGGGCTAAATGAATGATGAGTATTAAGGAGTACACCTGTTGTGTTGAGCACTGGATGTTATATTTAAGTGATGAATTACTAAATTCTACTCCTGAAACCAGTATTACACTATATGTTAACTAACTAGAATTTAAATAAAAACTTCAAGAAAATAATAAAAATATAAGATACAGTGAACACCCAGATGAAACGGTATACAGGAGCTTGCGTCCCTGTGGAATTAAGGTGTGCCAGCCTCCGTGCACTTGGATATCTTCACCAACCCAGCAGCTCATCACATCTTGTCAAGAGTTTTTATAGAGCTTAATCTGAAGCATCCCCCTCTACCTTCCCCTCCCTGGAGGCCAGTGGGTGGGGCTGAAAGTTCCAACTCTCTAATCGGTCTCTCTGGTGACTAGTCCCATCCTGATGCTATCTAGGGGCCCCACCCTAAATTACCTCATCAGCATAAACTTAGATATGCTAAAAAGGAACTTCTCATAAACAACTTTTTTTTTTTTTTTTTTGGTGGGCAGCAAAGCAAGTTTTATTGAGCAACAGCAAAGTGATAGTAAAAAGCTCCCAAGAAGGGAGGGGATCTGAAGGGGTTGCCCTTATGAATAACTTTTAAAAGAGTTTTAAAAACTACTCTCACCATGAGAGACTATGGACTCCGGGAAACAAACTGAGGGTTTTGGTGGGGGGAGGGGGGAATGGAGATGGGTTAGCACTGTGATGGGTATTAAGGAGGGCAGTATTGCATGGACTACTGGGTGTTAAACGCACACAATGAATCGTGGAACACTACATCAGAAACTAATCAGGTACTGTATGGTGACTAACATAACAAAAAAATAAAAGAAACACAAAAAACAAAACAAAAAAAACTACCCTCACTTAGGAAAAAAACAACAAGAAAAAAACGCCTACTCTCACTTTGGAAATTCCAAGGGTTTGGGGAGCTTTTGTGCCAGGAACCAGGGACAAAGACCAAATATATTTCTTATTAACCACAGTCCCTACATGGAATCAGAATGGCCCACGGCACTGTGGCATTCTGGCTCATCAACATCCAGTTGAGAATCCTTGGGTCTCCAGCATCTCTGACCTTACCCCAGGGCTAGCATTCTCTTCC
Source organism: Ursus maritimus (assembly GCF_017311325.1). Classification (NCBI taxonomy): domain Eukaryota; kingdom Metazoa; phylum Chordata; class Mammalia; order Carnivora; family Ursidae; genus Ursus; species Ursus maritimus. The sequence continues at coordinate 898,646 of NW_024424119.1, forward strand.
AGTTCTAGGCAATGGGTCAGAAGGGCAGATGCAGCGTCAGAGGAGTGCTAGGCCTGGTCTGGGTACGCTCCCTCTACCTCTGAGGAGCAATAAGCAGGTCCTAAGAGGAACTCACTTGTGCAGTGCCTGAGAGGCTCGGTTGGAAAGGCATGTGACTCTTAATCTCAGGGTTGTGAGTTCAAACCCCATGTTGGATGTAGAGATTATTTAATTAAATGAATAAACGTAAAAAAAAAAAAAAAAGGAACTCACTCATGACCCCAAAGGTGACTCTCCTCCCCCAAGTCTTCTCTCTACAGAAACACCATTTTAGCCTTTGACCTGAGGACAAGGACAACCAGGAGCCTGTACAATATAGGTCATATCTTCCCTTTTTAATTAAAATTTCCACTTCAGTGCAGCCTGATTTCATTCACTCCCTGTGGGGTCCTGCTCCTTTAACATTTTCATTGTCAATTACTTTATGATTCCCTTATTTGGGGCATACAGTCTTCCTTTTAACCATCAACTCTCCTATCTCCTCTAGGTTAATCAACCCAGTATGAAAGCAGACTGAGAGTCAGAAAAGCTCAAAGTCAAGAGGGGTCAGGCAGCAGTCAAAGGCTGAAGACTTCCCAAACATAGAGGCAGAGACCATATGCTTTCAGGGGCTTTGGCAGCCAAAGGCTGTGCTCTGCATATTTATGGTACATGCAAAAGCACATAGAGGCTGAGAAAGCCATCAGCATAGAGTTGCTGTCACCCTGGGCACTACTTTTTTAGAATATGGGATCTACTGCTGGGATTTTCACTTTTCTCTTACCCCATTTCATCAAATGTGGGTCTATCTGACACTAAAAATCTGTGCTTTAACCACTCTGCATGTGCAAGAAATAGAAAGGTACTGGCCCACGTGTCCCCTACTGTCCTCTAGTAATGGACAATTTCACAGGGATTTGGAGGGAGGGACCAAGGCAGGACCCAATATAACCGGCATATGCACATTCACCTTACAGCCCAGTGCTTAGCATATGGTGGGTTTACAGTCAAGAAGTGTGTGTTGAAGGGAAAAAGTCAAAACTATTCATTTGTGGGAGATCAGAACTTGATGTCCTTTACCTGTCTGAGCTCTGTGGATAAGATTAGAATGTGGAAGGCAGCAGAGAAAACAAACAGGGACTGAACTACAGGGCAGTTCTGGGTCAAGACGGAGACCCGCCCTCAGTGATCTGCTTCACCAGTATCTTCTATCTCTGAGTAGATTTTTAAACTCTCTCTTCTTTCCCACTTTAAAAAGGGCACTTCTGGGGCGCCTGGGTGGCACAGCGGTTAAGCGTCTGCCTTCGGCTCAGGGTGTGATCCCGGAGTTATGGGATCGAGCCCCACATCAGGCTCTTCCGCTATGAGCCTGCTTCTTCCTCTCCCACTCCCCCTGCTTGTGTTCCCTCTCTCGCTGGCTGTCCCTGTCTCTGTCAAATAAATAAATAAATAAAATCTTTAAAAAAATAAAAAATAAAAAATAAATAAATAAAAAGGGCACTTTTTACAGACATTCCTAACAGACTACACACATTCCTCGGGTCTCTGAATCTTTGTCCATGCTGTGCCCAGGCCACCCTTCCACCTCCATCTGTCCTATCAAAACTCTACCATTCTCTAATGCACATCTATCACTTTATATCCTGAAAATCTACCTGTATTCTCTTTTTAAGTTGCAACAAAGAGCAGTAATTGTTACTCATACATGATACCTTATTCTACCCCTTCCTGTGTAGCTGTGGGCAGGTTACGTAGCCTTCTTAAGACTCAATTTCCTCACCTGGAAATGGGAATATCAACAACCAAATAAATGAAAATAAATTTTCAAAAATGAAAATACGTGAAATGGTGTATGTAAAGTGCCTATCAGGGTCCTGGCATATAGTAAACTTTCAATACATGGTAATTCCCTTTCTCTATTGTTCTGCTTACCCCATTATAAGATAATTCATACCTCCTTTACCATTCGATAAAACTACTTTTGTGAAAATAAAATGCACAGATTGTATACTTCACCTTGTCCTCTTATTAACTTACACGTCTTCTTTCCTCTTCAGTTTTCAGAGAGTTAGAGGCTTAACCTTATATGAATTATTTTACTGTCCCATCCATGGGCCCAAAGTGACACATTCAGTATCTCAAACACAGTACATGCTTCAAAAATACTTGTTTCATTGAAAGCATGAATAATAAAGGAAGGTAAAAAAGGAAAAAGCTGGAAAAAATAGTCTATGACAAAAATGAAATAACTGTGGTTTTTAAAAATTCAGTATGATTTTTTTTAAATTTTATTTTTATTTGTCAGAGAGAGAGCACAAGTAGGGGGTGCCGCAAGCAAGCAAAGGGAGAAGCAGGCTCCCTGCTGGGCAAGGAGACCGATGTGGGATTCCATTTCAGGACCCTGGGATCATGACCTGAGCCATCAGACACTCAACTGACTTACCAACCCAGGCGTCCCTATTATGATTTCTTTCAAAGTAAACTACCCCCAACGTGGGGCTCACACTCTCAAACTCAGGATCGAGAGTGGTGTGCTTCACAGACTGAGCCAGCCAGGCATCCCCACTTTTTCTAAGACATTTAATTGCTAAGAAATTTCGAAGTTTAGGGCACTTGGGTGGTTCAGTCGGTTAAGCGGGGACTCTGTTTCTCCTTCTACCCTTCCCCCCCTGCTCGTGATCTCTCTCTTACACTCTCAAATAAATAAAATCTTAAAAAAAAAATTTCTAAGTATATTTACTCTTTGTTTTACCATATGTAAAAGTGACCAGAATAGTGCCTGGCACAAGTAAATAGTGTATGAGCTTTTATTATTATTCCCCTCCCCTATAAGTGTACTTCTTTTAGTTTAGGCCCTGGCAAATACTGTCAAATACTGTCCCTCGATTACTGTTCAAACTGAGATAAGTAGGAAGATCGCTGGGCTTTTGTTTTGTTGGGGGGTAAGAAAGTATGGGTGTGGGGGTCGGTAGGGGAGAAGCCCATTAGGTCTGATATAGAAAATCCTGCCTGAATGCTGCCATCTAGTGTTCACTTCAAAAAGCTAGCAATATCCCAACAGACTACTCTCCTTCCTTCTAAGTAAGGACCCTAATACTGTTTTGTTATTGGAGCCCAGATTTGGGGAAATTTTGATTACCTAAAGTACAACTTTTGACAGTAATGAGGTGGTAACTGAGAAACTGGAAATTTCCCTAGAATTCTAACAGAAATTACCCCATAGTAAACTGATATAATTGCAACCAAAGTCAAAGAAATGAAATTTGGGTTATTCTGTGAATCCTTCCTACAGGTACATGTGGCTTCTGTTGGGAAGGGGAGTGAGAACACAGGTGTTTATTTGAGCACCTGCCATGTAACAGTCTCTCTACACAGACATACTCTAATTCAGGTATCCCCAGACCCCTCTGAGTTAATATTACTCCCCCCATTTTAAAAATAAGAAAATAGAGGCCTAGACAGTTTAACTTGCCTGCTTTTTTTAATCAAGTTGAGAAAAGAATTAGGATTTGTACCCATGTCTATCAATGTCAAGCTCTACACTGTTTCATCTATATTCCAATGTTTGTTTAAATGTTTGGAAATCCCAGACAGCCCACAAACTGTGGTTAATATCCTTATAGATTTCTACTAGTGGTAGAACAGCAAACCAAAGAAACACAAAACCCTCGGCATAGTAATGTCCTTAAAATAAATTATACCAGGTCTCCTGGGTGGCTCAGTCAGTTAAGTGTCTGTCTTGGGCTTAGGTCATGATCTCAGGGTCCTGGGATGGAGTCCCACATCAGCCTAATTGCTCAGCAGGGAGCCTGATTCTCCCTCTGCCTGCCGCTCACCCTGCTTGTGTTTTCTCTCTGACACATGAATAAATAAAATCTTTTTAAAAAATAAATTGTACCATTGAGACCTGAACCCAGACTTTCAAATACCTAAGTCAGAAACAATAGATGCTAAGCACAAATTGACTTAATTCAACTTTGTAAGAACTGAATCAGATGATAGTAATTTAAATGGAAAATGACAAATAAATAATAAAATACTAACCTTACTAAAAGCATCCTACATTCTTGTCTATTTTTATTTTTTATTTTTAAAAGTAATCTCTATACCCAACATGGGGCTCAAACTCAGGACCCTGAGATCAAGAGTCAGATGCTCTACTGTCTGAGCCAGCCAGCCAGGTGCCCCTCTATATTCTTATCTTCACGAGAACTGAAACTAATCATAGGTTTCACAGTTGTAGAAATCATGGAGATGTTATTTTTAGTTACTTTTAATTAAAAAATAAGCTTGTGCTCAATGCTGAAAAGTTTTTTTTAAAAAACAAGAGGAAACAAAAAGCAACACCAATCTCTAAAATTCTTTTTTTTAAAGAAAAAAAAAAGATCTTATTTATTTATTTGAGAGAGAGAGAGAGACAGCCAGCAAGAGAGGGAACACCAGCAGGGGGAGAGGGAGAGGAAGAAGCAGGCTTCTAGCAGAGGAGCCTGACGTGGGGCTCGATCCCAGAACTCCGGGATTACGCCCTGAGCCAAAGGCAGACGCTTAACAACTGAGCCACCCAGGCGCCCCTCTAAAATTCTCTTAAATTCTGATGCGTATGTGAAGTTTTAAATCTATATTTGCGAATGTGTGCGTGAGTGCATTTCTATAATTTTTAAAGATTTTTATTTTTTATTTTTAAAGTAATCTCCACACCTAACGTGGGGCTGGAACTCACGATCCCGAGATCAAGAGTTGCTTATTCTACGGACTGAGCCAGCCAGGTGCCCCTGTATAATTTTTAAAGTAGCAACACACTAAACACGCAGTTTGGTTGCCCCCCTTTTTTTTTTTAAGTTTATTTATTTATTTTTAGTGAACACTGCACCCAATGTGGGGCTCGAATTCACAAGCCCACGACCAAGAGGCACATGCTCTTCTGGCTGAGCCAGCCAGGTGCCCTGGTTGCCTTTAAAAAAAAAAAAAACTTGAGATGGATTGGTAACAGTTTTCCATGACAGAATTATTATTCTGCAATTTTTTAATGGCTGCATTAAGTTCCACTTTATGGATAATCATGTTATTTAACCAGACTCAATAGTTTGGTTCAGATTTTTACTATTGTAAGATAATGCAGGGGTAAACAACTATACACCTAAACCTAACATGTATCTCTGTGTTAACATTTGGAGAGAAATAAGCAGTAAAAATGGAGTAGCTTTAATCAACAGTCTTGAAGAAAGCACAGGGTACAAAGAGTTAACAGGAAAATAAATGATCAATTAGACTAAGCACCAAAGTTACCTGAGAATTAACCCTTTTGTCTTCAATGTTCCAAATGAAGTTGATAGAAATTGCTTTCTCGGAGGCAGGGCTGTGGCCCTTCCTGTGTGCTATTATGACAAAATTAGAAGGAATCAGGGTGCAGTCTCCAGTTAAGAAGGACAAATTAAATGCTTACACAAAGGAAACTGTTAGAAAATCAAGTAATATTTCTAGATGGGCTTGCAAACACAGGCAGAGGTAAGAATCTGAAGGAAAGATTAACCAGAGACAGCACCCTGTGAAGTCAGGGTTCTGGAATGGGGTGGACCAGTGTTGGAAACCCAGATCTGCTAAGTACAGGAATTGTGATCTTGGGCTATGCACTTAAAGTCCTTGACCTTGTTACACATTTTCCTCATCTTGAAGGTGGAAAAGTGATAAAGCTTCTCTCTCAAAGTTGTTAAGATTAAGTGAAATGTAGCTTCTATGCAGAGTAAAGTGGATGGCATAGAGTAGATGCTCAATAACTCATAGTTATTAACCAGGGAACAGTCTTGCCCAATCAGGGTAGAGAAGGTATGGTGCTTTAGCCTCAGAGGCTGGAACTAGTTAGAACTCAATCCAAAGGGAGGAGAAGGCCTAGGTCACAAAAAGGATGCTGGCGACCGTGGTGAGGGCCAGATAAGGAGGCTAAAATCCCAGAAACCAGGATGACACTTGGGGTCCATGAAAGGCAAAGGAAGGCATGTGAGAGCACAGCTAAGTGCTAAGGACAGGAAGTAAGTCCTCAGTTGGAACTCTTCTAACTCTTCAGATTTCCCTAGGAGCCTCCAAAGCTATACAGCTTTTACACAGCTCCTTTTACAAGGATTTCCCTCCTTCCCCCTCTGTTTGCCTCTGTTAAGTTTCATATTGATTAAACTTTCAAAGTTTACCATTTCCTAAAAAGTACAGCCTTATTCCACAAAGACAATATAGAGTTTTTTTTCTTGGTGGAAGTGAGAGGAATCTCAGAATTCTTCAAAAAAGCTTGGCAGCTCTCTCAATCGCCTCATCACATCTTACTATCCCTACACCCCAAGGATCCTACTTTCTCACTGTTTTGTGAATATGTACACTTCTCTAGATCTTTACTATCACCACTGTAGTTCAAAATGACTTCATGATGTCAGACACCTAAAATTATCTCCAAACTGAAATCTTCATTTCTACTTGTGCCCATGTTGATCCTCCATTTGCACTTAGAATGATACCATATTATAAAAACAAAAATATGATCAAATCTCTAACTTAAAAAACTTCTAATAAGAAAACTTCTAATAATGTTCTCTACTATCAGGATGAAGTCACAATTCTTTAATGTTGCCCACAAAGCCTGTAAAACCTGGGCTTTGTCTCTCCAGATTCATCTTGACAACCCTCCTCTTTGTTCATAATGCTGCAATAGCACTGATTTTTTTTGCTCCTGGAAGTCATTGAGCTTTGTTCAGCCTCAGGACCTTTGCACAGCATGTTCCCTCTGCCCACAAGGCTCACTCCACAACTTTCCACCTGACTGATTCCTCCTAATACTTCAGGTCTCTAATTTGTGACTTATTCACTGACACCTACCCAAATCTTGCAAACTAGGTTAGGTCTTTCTGTTGTATACTTTCATAACATCCTGTACTTTGTCATGGCTGTACTTATCACAACCCTAATTAAATAATAGTTGTTTGGTTATTGAATATCTAGTTCTTTGGGTTGACTGTGAGGTCAATGAGATCAAGGATTTATATCTTATTATGTTCAAAGCTATAAACCAAGCATATACCACAGTTAATAGCACATAGTAGGCACTCAATAAATGATGAATGTCCATAATTATCCATATTGGCATCTTTGGTCATGTATTTGTGCATGTGACTGCTAAATATATAAAACTAGAACAAAAGAAATGTAGCTGATTTGCTGAATTCTCTTTGTGTTGGAGGTTGTTCTTTGCCTACTTATTCTCTGAGGGAGACTCACTATAGTAAATTTTCTTCCAGTTTGACCTGAAAAAGGTGGTTTATCCATACAAAAAGAGCATGTCAACTATAAAGGATAGGGGAAATCAGGCTGTTAGCAATCTCTATATCAAAATTTAATGCTAAAGGAAAATGGAGCAATGGCCTACAAAGCACACAGGTAAGAAAAAAGTGTGATGCAAGAATGTAACATTCAGCAAGGTGTTTTCAGATATAAAAACTAAGAGAATGAAGAAAATAAATTAAATCTCAAATTTCTATTTCCAGTTATGATAGGCTAGGTTATTAAGATCAATATATCCACAGATCATGACTATATAAACATAAATAAAAATTCCTCCAAGGCACAAAATTGCTGACAAGATATTAAGGAACTATTGCCAAAAGCTAAGAGAAGGTGGAAGCCCAGAAGAGCAAATGAAGGTATAGAAGCACAAAAGCTACTCTTGCCTTGAGGACATTTTCTAGATAGGGAACATCTAGTATTGTTTGTAGTAGCTTCACTGAGCATGGAAAGAGCAGCCAAGGTACAGGGCTACCCAAAGTGAAAATGCTATTAGGTGACTCCACCTATATTAAATTGGGACTCCACTGGCTATACCCTAAGGATAAGGGTGAACCAGTATCCAAGAACTTTAAGAATGATTGTTTTTTACATTGACTATAAAAGGAGGAAAAAAGCACCCCTTCCCATCCCATCTTTGAGATGTGGCCACTGCACAGCTCTTGCTTAGATTTGTAGCCTGGGTTAGCAATGACTCAAGGAACCTCAACCCATGAAAACAGTCTAACTGAGAAGGCTTCAAGGAAAACAAAAATCCTTTTTGCAAGAAGCCAGAAATACTTTTCCTCACAGTTTTTCAAAGATAAGAAGCAAATACACAAGGAAACTAGACACTATGGACAATATACAGCAGAAATATCAGGCAGCACAAAGGAACCAGAAAATAACTGAGACATCAGAATTATGATACAGATTAGAAAACAACTATGACTACTATGTTTGAAAAAATAAAATAACTCTGGGGCACCTGGGTGGCACATCGGTTAAGTGTCTGCCTTCGGCTCAGGACGTGATCCTGGCACTATGGGATCGAGCCCTACATCAGGCTCCTCTGCTATGAGCCTGCTTCTTCCTCTCCCACTCCCCCTGCTTGTGTTCCCTCTCTCGCTGGCTGTCTCTATCTCGGTCAAAAAAATAAATAAAATCTTAAAAAAAAAAAAAACTCAACTGCCAATTAGCAGGAAATAGGACAGAGGAACATGTTGAAATGCTCCATATATATGCAATTATATATATGCAAAATCCAAACTGGAGGAAACTGTAGTGTCAAAGGACTGAGGTCAGTCAACAAAAAAATTGTAAGTAAGAGAGATCTTTCAATTTTGCAGATACCTTTTATCAGATTAATTTCCCTTCTATTCCTGGTTTTCCATAAGCATTCATCATGAGTAAGTGTTTAATAATTTCTTCTACATTTTTTGAGAGGACATTTTCTCCACTAACCCATTAATATCTTGAATGTGATGTTAAAACAATCTAACTTGCATAAAATGTATTGCTCTTTCTATATAATACTGGAATTAGTTAACATTTTGCTTAGGGGTTTTTATATCTACGTTCATGAGCAAAAGTAGCATATAATCATTCATTAATTTGGTATCTTTGTCTGGCTTTCCTATCAGGGTTATGCTAAACCTCACGAAGCGTTGAAGTGTTCCCTGTGTCTGTCTCCCTTTCCTCATTTTGGAAGTACCCGATTAAGACAGCAAAGTTATCCTGCTAAAATGTTTGACTTAACTTTCCAAGGAAATCAGGGTAGCCTGGAGTCTTCTTCGTGGGAAGACTTTGTACTACTCTTTTCAATTTGTTTTTAAACGATTTCAGTGTTCTATTTCCCTCCGCACGGGAAAACAAGTACCTGCCCAGAACTTCTTTATTCCAGGGAAGCGGACCGCAGAAACCTCGCGCCACAGAACTGAGGAAAACGCGCACAAAACACGTCACTTCCAGTCAGGAAGAAGTGGCGTAACCACGCAGGGCGCAGTCCGACCTTCAGAGCCCCTTCCTGCGAAAGCGGCGTTCTGACGTCGCCACGCAGCAGAGTACCCATAGGACCGCAGCAAAGCCCATTGCATCATGGGACACACGTCAGTATGTCGGAGCTTAGTGCGTCAGGGCGGGCTTCTGCAGAGTACCCTGTGCGTCTGTTCCTCTTCCCTGCTCAAACATCTCTGCCCTCTATTTAGAAGGGGGGGCGTTCCCATTTTTAGGGGGCAAGAAGATGCTAGAGGATGGCGCCAGTTTAGGTGCCGCTAAAGGTAACAGAATCTAACCCGGGGCCTGAAACCAATCAGACGGACTCGCTAATTGCCATATCTCCCACTGGTCCACCGAGGGCGAGGGTCATATGACAGACTTCTGGCTTTGTTGTCACGTGACTGTGGCGTCGTGTGCAACTTTTGAGACTGCCAGCTTGTAGGGGGCGTATGCCGTTACCGCCTTTCTACCTTCCCGCCGGCTGTGGGTCCCCCATTGTTGGCGCATGCGCAGCATACGACTGCTGCTTGCCTTAAGTCTTCTAAACCCTATTTCCACCATTTCTTACTTTGGTGTCCAGAAACGCGCCCTTCCTTGGGCTCTTGAGGAGGTTGTCCGGGAGCTGGCGCTCAAGGGTAGTTTTTCACCTCCACCTGATGAGACTGTCGCGGTCGCCAGCCCTCCCTCCGTCCCCGCCCCCAGGGTTGAAGGAAGGGTGTGACAGGCAGGGCTGTGCCGCCGGGGATTAGGGCCTGCGTTCGGTGTTCTGTCGAGAACGGGAGCTAGCGTGGGGAGGCTATGTCGCCGTCATCTTCCCTTTCCCTTGGGTTATCGGGAGTGCGCCTGCTTCCCACGACCGTATTCTCACACCTAGGAGAACCACAGCCCAACCTCTTTCCGCTAATGTAAATAAAAGTTGGCCTGTTTATTAGACTTTTAGCTACCCAGTTCGGAAATACCTTGCTGCTTGTACATAATTTCCATGCTCGCCCCACGGTGCTAGGACTAATCCACCGCTGCTCTCTCTAGATCCTTCCTATTGTATTTAGCATCCCCCAGCGTCTCATGATACCTGATTTGATTTGACATGGTATTTTTTACCCTCTCCTGCTACTTTGTTGAAACAAATGCTTCAAAAATCTCAAAAATATTTTCTTCTAGTTACTAGTTTTACTGTTACTAGAACATATTTTCCCCCTTGTACTGCCTTGGCATTCCCAACTAAACAAAACCTGATTCTTACAAAAGCATATATATTTTTAAAGTAATCTTCACCAAAGGTGGGGCTCAAACTGAGGACCCTGAGATCAAGAGCCACATGCTCTACGGACTGAGCCAGTCAGGCGCCCCAAGAACAAGAATATTTTTATTAGCAACAAGAAGACCATTTCACAATGAAATTGTTTCTGCTGCAGACATTCAACAGCGGAATTCCTGTTTGAGCAAATACAGATGAAGAGGCTGTTTGATCATTTCAAATGTCATGAAAAAGTAATACTTTTAAGGAAATGCTTAAAAATAAATAGCTGCCTGTTTGTCTTTTACTGAAGTTTAACTTTCAGAAAACACTTTTATTAACCAGTCTAGCATATTGTGGAATGTGTTTCTACTGAATGGATGAATGGCTCCTTTATGTTTGGTTTAAATATCAAATAGGTGATTTATCTGACATGCTGATATTGATAGCCCTGTGCAATTGCTGTTGAGATGTCTGCAATTCACGCCAATGTATTTTCACTCTGAGCCATGAAATAGGGGCACCTTGGTGGCTCAGTTGGTTAAGTGACTGTTGATCTCAGCTCAGGTCTTGAATTCAGGGTCATTAAGTTCAAGCCCCACCTTGGGCTCTGTGCTGGGTGTAGAGGCTGCTTAAAAAAACCAAAACCATGAAATAAGGCATTCAATACACTTCATTCCCATCAGGAGTTACAAACAGACCTGCTTTTCCCTCATAGTTAATCAAACTTAATTCTGAGGAATTGCTCTCAAAACTTCTATTCAGGGTGGGACGCCTTGATGCCTCAGTTGGTTAGTGTCTGCGTTCTGCTCAGGTCATGATCCCAGGGTCCTGGGATGGAGTACTGCATTCGGCTTTGGCGGCTCTGGCTCTTTGCTCTGCAGGGAGCATGTTTCCTCCCTGTTCCTGCCGCTCCCCCTGCTTGTGCGCTCGCTCTCTCTATCTCACAAATAAATAAATAAAATCTTAAGAATAAAAAAAAAAATTCTATTAAGGGTAAGAGTTTTAGTGATTTTTAAAAATCCCACCTATTTTTTTTAAAGACTTTTATTTATTTTTTAAAGTAATCTCTACGCCCACCTTGGGGCTCAAACTTAACAACCCTGTGATTAAGAGTCACATGCTCAACTGAGTGAGCCAGCTAGCTTCCTAAAAATCCAATCTATTTTTAACCTAAGTTTGGTAAAAGTTTTTATAGTCATACAATTAAAAAATTATAATGTAGAGAAGTACATAGTGAAAAATCTATGTCACATCCTTGCAACCTATTTGCTCAATTTCCAGTGGACCCCTTTCCAAAGACAACTAGTTGGTAGTTTATACATAGCCAAGGAAATATAAATACACTTATTTTCCTACTTTTTTTACATTATGGTCTAATATATATAATGTTTTGCATCCAGCTTTTTTCATTTAAAACATTTTTTGAGATCCATAAGAGTATACAGTATCATCGCTTTTTGTATAGCTGGACAGATTCCATGGTGTAGATATACTATGTTGCTTTTTTTTTTTAACCAGTGCCCTATTGATGGACATTTGGGATCTTTCCAGTCTTTTGTCTGTTATGAACAGTGCTGTAATGAAAAAAGTTGTTTTGCAGTTGTGCAAATTTATGACAGTATAAATTCCTAGAAGACCATTTCTCGGGGTGCCTGGGTGGCTCAGTCGGTTAAGCGGTTGCTTTTGGCTCAGGTCATGATCCCAGGGCCCGGGGATGGAGCCCCACATTGGGCTTTCTGCCGAGCAGGAAGCCAGCTTCTCCCTCTTCCTCTGCCTGCCACTCCCTACTTGTGCTTGCTCTGTCAAATAAATAAATAAAATCTTACCCAAAAAAAGACTCTATGTCAAAAGTTATATGCATTTGAAATTTTTATAGATAAATGCCAAACTGCCTTCTGTGAGTGTTGTACTGATTTAATTTCCACTAGCAATGTATATATATTTCCCCATAGTCTCATCAACAAAATATTAGCATACTTATTTACTGTGCTGATGTGATAAGGTTGTCATTGTATTACATAATAGTTTTAATTTTCATTTCTCTTAGAAAATGAGCATCTTATATTTAAGAGCCATTTATATTCTTTTCTGGGAACTCAGTGCAAACCCTGGCACATTTTTCTATTGATTTTTTTTTTATTCATTAGTTTTTAATATACATTTTGGGGGTGACTGGGTGGCTCAGTCAGTTGAGTGTCTGCCTTGGGTTCAGGTCATGATCTCAGCGTCCTGGGATGAAGCCCTGTGTCGAACTCTCTGCCCAGCAGGGAGTCTGCTCCCTCTGTGCTCTCCTCCTGTCTCTCAAATAAATAAGTAAATAAAATCTTTTAAAAATATATACATTCTGCCTCTTATTAAAAGGACCTGCAGCAGAGATAATGTATTCAATATGATTGGGAAAATTGAAAGGAAATTTTTCTGCCAAGCTTAATACATTTGCTACAGTGGAGCATATTTCAGTCTGAGCTTCCATTAGCTATGGAAAAAGAAAGGGGTATTTGGCAAAAGGAAACAAATGAGAGACAGAGAAAAAAACCTTTGTGGGTTCTAAAAATTCTAAAAGAACTAAAAGGCTTTAAGGGGGAGTAAAAGGAATCCATTACCCTGACTTTATTTTGTTTTTTTGCCTAGATCAAGAGAAATTCATAGGAAAATGGAAGAGCAAAAGTTCTGATGTTTTGCTTTTGATTTCGCCAAGCTAAGTCAACTCCAGGAGTCCTTTCAAAAAGGAAAGAAAGTTATCTCAGAAACTAACACAGTATATTGTACTCATTCTCACACTGCTAAAAAGCATCTCTAACAAGTAAGCTAAAATAAGAATGCTTACCTGCCTAGTATTTAATTCAACTGAAAATGGATACCAGAAAGTCTCTTTCTTTTTAATCAAATAAAAATAATTTAAAAATTGAGTACTTTTGAAAGCGCTGATATTAGAATAGGTCTAAAAATAAAGGTCCAGTAACTACCAAGGGATTAATTTAACTACATAGCTTGATACTTTATCAGTTAAAAACCTCAAGAAGAGGGGCGCCTGGGTGGCTCAGTCAGTTAAGTGTCTGATTTAAGATTCTCTCTCCCTCTCCCTTGACCCTCCCCGCCCTTGTACGCACGCACTTGTGCTCTTTTTCTCTCTCTCTAAAAAAATAAATGAAAGAAAGAAACCTCAAGAAGAAAAAAAAAAGTGTTTGGATATTTACAAGATGGTGTAGGGACCATTTGGAACCCCAGGGTCAGTATGGAGATTATTTTAAGCTGACGATATTTGAGAATCAATAGGTGTAGAAAGAAGCCTTCTGAGAGCTTCCTTTATCTGATTAAAAGCAGAAACTTCTGGGAAGTGAGGCTGCCAGAATTTCCCTACCCCAGTAGAGAAACCAAGAGTAAACCATAAATCCCTTTCTCAGAGGAGTTTCATGGCCATGAAAAGGAAGGAGAGACCACTCCCATCAGCATAAATCTTCTCAGATTGTTCTTCTAAAAATCCATGTCTTTATCCTATGTAAATCTATTTATTCTTCCCATACAAGCATACAAGCCATTTTCCTGTAGTAAATTGGGTGTATAAGCCTCTGACTAACTGTTCATTGAGCTAGCTTCTTCCTTTGTTAATGCCATTTGTATATGAATAAACCTTTTTATCCCCTGTTAACAGCCTTTTATCATTTTGACTATCAGACCCCCAGTTATGTAACTTAAAAGGATAGAGGAAGCTTATCCTCCCAACAGTGGTCAAAGGGACAACAGTTTTTTCAATGAGAAAAAGAAAATGGGTGGTGGTGGGGGGAACCTCAGACATTTCCCCAAAAGAGAAAATCCAAATGGATAATAAACATTAAAAGGCTTTCAATTTCATAAATATCCCGAAAATGCGAATTTAAATCACTCCTCTGATTGGCAAATATTAGGAACCTGACAAAGAAAAAGCTGACAACCAATGCTGGCAAGAATGATAAACAATAGGAACACTCAGAGAAAGAGTATAAGTAGATGTAACAACTTTAAATACAGTTTGACATTTTCTAAAAAAATTGAAGATATAGATACTCTCTGATCCAGCGCTTTCACTCCCAGCTATATACTGACACTTGCTATTCAAGAGTGGACTGTAGACCAAAAACCTCAGCATTTCCCAGCAATGTATTAGAAATGTAAATTTCTGGGCTTTACCACAAGACCTTATGAATTAAACGCTGCATCTTAACAGTGATACATAAGCACCTGTGCCCCTGGATCCATGGGTGGGAGTGTTCCTGATAGCCCCAAACAAAGAGTCCCATTGTCTATGAACATGAGAAAGTATGCTATATTCATACAACAGAAAACTGTATGTTGATGAAAAGGAACAAACTACAATTAAATCCAACATGGATAAATATCACACTGTTGAGAGAAAGAAGACAAAAAAATCATAGGGTATAAGTCCACGTATATAATCTTCAATACAGTTACAACCAAATTGCACTGTTTAGGTATGCACATTAAGGTAATGATACTAAAAAGGGGGGTGAGTAAAGCAAGAAAGTGATTCCAAAGAGAATCCAGGTGGAATTTATCTCCAGAGGAGACAGATGGGTTGTGATCTTGGAGGGAGGGGGGCAGTTGGGGACTTACAGAACTGGTATATGTGTTGGATAGTGTCTAAAGGATTTCTATATTATAATTATTTAATAATTATGGTATATAATGTTCTGTGAAGTTTTCAGTGTATGTGTTATATTTTACATTAGATAAATAAATGCTGTAGACTTGTTTCCAACCAATACATGAATGACTGACAATGAGAAAAGCAAGAAGCAGGATGTGACAGCAAAGTAAATTGGCACTGAATAAACCAGAAAGAGAAAAACCAAGGTCTCCCTGTGTTTGTTCTATTTAAAATAATGTGCTCCCCCCCCGCGTAAGGCTATCTTTATTTTTCATGAGGGAAGTTTGGGCACACAGACCTGAGGAGCAGATATGCTTTAGTGGGAGAGGTAGAGGGAAGCAGGAGAATGGCAGGAGCTTGCAGACCATGCCAGGGTGGAGGAGGTGGGGATGGTAGGGGCTGGGGAGGGATGGGGGTTTGGGGTGGTGGAAGGTGATGGTGGTATATGGACACAGGACATAGCACTTAGAGACCGAAGAGGAGGCCATAGCCCAGGAGCCCAGCTTGCCCCTCTTCCTCCTTCTCCTGGTCCTGCCCCCTGTCCACCCCTTTCTTTGCCTTTGACCCCAGACCCAGACAGGAGAAGCAGTTTGACAACCCTTTTCTGGGTCAAACATAGAGGGAAAAGGTGTCCCATGTTGGAACTGAAGATTTGGCCACTAGGGCACCTACATAGAAAGTTAGATAGGTGAAGAACACCCAGGAAGAAAACTTCAGTTTTCTGAAGTTAACTTCAGCTATGCTTCCTGTAGCATTTGCACCTGACTGATGTTCATGGAGTGGCCTTGAAGCCTCTCATTATCGTGGCTTTGATGGAGGTTAGGGAATATATTATTTTAATCTGGAGAAAGTTCCTTTCTATGTAAAATAGATTATGCAAGATAATTAAACCTCAAATTATTGAAAGTAAACTTCACTTGAAAGAAAAAATCCCAGAAATTCCTAAGAATGTGTCCAAACATTAACAGAAGAAAACAGGAGCCAAGAAATCCTTGGATTCACAGTCACTTCAGAATATGCTTCTGAATACAACTCACTATTAAGAAGGCTGGGCTTAAAATTATAACCAGGACTTTAAGAAAGTAGGCAAAGGCAGAGGACAATGAATTTAAGATGGACTTTGAGAAAGAAGTGATGAAGAAATCTGAAAAATGTTACAAATTTCTGGGAAGATAAAACATAAGAAATCACTAGAATTTATAGAACTAAAAAGGGTCATTAATTGTCCTAGTCCATTCCAGATGCCATAACAAAATACCACTGACTGGCTAGTTTAAAACTGACAGAAATTTATTTCTCACAGCTCTAGAGGTTGGGATGTCCAAGATCCAGGTGCCAAGTGTACCTTCATGACCTAAGCACCTCCCAAAGGCCCTACCTCCAAATACCATCACATCAGGCATTAGGATTTCAACATACGAACTTTTGGGGAAGACACAAACATTCAGACCACACCATCAATGAAGCATTAATCTTCCTAAAAAAAAGATTCCTCAAAAAATGAGTAAAAGGTTCTAATTACCTAATGTACAGGCACTGTAAAGCACCCATGATACAGTAGACACTCAAATTAGCTCACTTCCTTTTTTCCTTACCCCAACATAAGAGACCATCAAATGTGAGCTCTTTCAAATGCGGGGAGGGGTGGGGGCAGATTCAGGCTTTGGAAAATAGAGCAGTTTCTACAGAGAGTGAATATTTGGGACAAGTGAGCCACGTTGAGCTGAGTAGAACTATGAATGCACATAAGAGGTCTCCAAAAGAAAAGGACGAATCTGTTGGTTACAAAGAGAATGGCAGGGGCGCCTGGGTGGCACAGCGGTTAAGCGTCTGCCTTCGGCTCAGGGTGTGATCCCGGCGTTGTGGGATCAAGCCCCACTTCAGGCTCCTCTGCTATGAACCTGCTTCTTCCTCTCCCACTCCCCCTGTTTGTGTTCCCTCTCTCGCTGGCTGTCTCTATCTCTGTCAAATAAATAAATAAAATCTTTAAAAAAAAAGAGAGAGAGAATGGCAAAGGTAATTGGAACAATTATCTCAAGGAGGTGAATTCTGCAGATGAGGCCAAAAGTAATGAAAAACTTACGCATACACTGACATAGGCAACAGGGAATCAGGGACCAAGCTCTGTTAAAACACGAAGACAGAAATACTTCACTAGGCAAGATAAGTAAAGTGATTCAGCCACTCACAAATCATAGATTGTAGACAGAAGTTGAAAGACCATTGAAGAAGGGTGGAAGAGTAATCCTGTTCGTTGCAATTATTCCAAGATTATCTAGAAACAGAACCTAAAGCAGAGAATCAAGAAACTAAAAACAAATTTTATGTGCTAGGTTGAATAGCGTATCTCCCAAATTCATGTCCACCTGGAACCTGTAAGTGTGATCTATTTGAAAATAGGGTCTTTGCAGATGCAGTCAAGCTAAGATGAGGTTATGCTGGATTAGGGCAACTGGTGTCCCTCTTCTAAGAGGGAAATTTGGACAAAGACATACACAGAGGGAAGGTGTGGTCTTGTGAAGACAGAGACAGAGATTGGAGTGATGCTCTCTTATGTCAAGAACGCCAAAACTTGCCAGCAAACACCAGAAGTTAGAAGAGGCAAGGAAGGATTCTTCCCCAGAGCCTTCAGAGGTGGTGTGGCCTTGCTGATGCCTTGATTTTGGACTTCTAGCTTCCAGAACTGTGAGAGAATAAATTTCTGTTATTTTATGCCCCTAGTTTGTGGTAATTTACTACAAAGCCCTAGGAAACTCCTATACCCTAGGATCAGATAGCAGAATTTGAACAGGATGAGAAAGGCCGGGAACAATTAGTTGAAGAGGAAGTAAAAGAGTGAAAGCAGAGAATTCAATATCTGGAAAATTAATACAAAGCAAGAAGAGATTATAGAAAGAGAATATTGCCATTCTGTAACACAAAGTTCACTATAATTTGATCCTTGTCTATGACACTGAAAGAGCTGTTGCTGAAGAAGAAAAACATCTTCCTAAAGCAGAAATTAATTCAAGTTGCCAAAATTAACATCTCGCTCATAGTGCCTTCTTTAAGAGGCAGTTACACCTAGTTTCAGTTCCTGATCCTGCCATCCTTTCGTGTGACTTTGCACTTTTTAGTTAATCTTCCTAAAAAAAAGATTCCTCAAAAAATGAGTAAAAGGTTCTAATTACCTAATGTACAGGCACTGTAAAGCACCCATGATACAGTAGACACTCAAATTAGCTCACTTCCTTTTTTCCTTACCCCAACATAAGATGATAAAATGCTACTTAGTAAGACTTCATTGGTACTGTGCTAACAAAATGTACATGCCTTGCTCTGACATTTATGTTCCTGTCTTATTTCCCTCATGAGAGTGTGGTGGTCTGAAGGGTAGAGGGTTGAACTTATCCAAATATATTTTCTAATCTCCCACCTTCAGTGATGGACTGATAACGTGCACCAAATTGTACACTGTAAACACTTGTTGAAGATATGAATGAAAGAAGAAATAGAGATGTTTTTAAAAGAAAAAGAACAAGCTGAAAAAACGTGCTGTTGTAAAGAACAACATACTGAGGTCTTTAGAATTGATTCGGGAAGATTCCTTTCTCCCCCTGCTCTATTTTCTTCATCACCACAAAGATGAAATCACTTTGTATTTATTCTTTAAAAAGCAAAGTAAAGTATAATGGAGGGACAGGCTTACAGGTTAGGTTTTTTTTGTTTTTGTTTTTGTTGTTTTTTTTTTTCCTTAAGATTTTATTTGAGAGAGAGAGCACGAGCGGGCGGAGTGGGGGGCAGAGGGAGAAGCAGACTCCCCACTGAGCAGGGAGCCCCACCCCAATGTGGGGCTTGATGCCAGGACCCCAGAATCATGATCTGAGTCGAAGACAGTTGCTTAACCCACTGAGCCACCCAGGCACCCCTATTTCTGTTTTTTATTTATAATCTTTTCTCTCCAGAGGTCTCTACAGATGCTTCATTTTTTAGGTTAGTAACTGCTATCTTGATGGAAACAAGTGGGAGGGTCCCTGAGGAAGCAGGATGCTTTGAGTAAGAAAGATTCCACACTCAGAGAAGACATGGCTTAAATTTTGGGGGGAAAAGGGGTCATTTTACCCAGATGCTCTTATCTAAAAGCTGCCATCTAGTGTTCATTTCTAAGACTACAGCCTAACATACTAATCCTGTGGTTCTCTATACCAAGGACCATTTTTATTGACATACTATAGTTATGCACCAGATTCTAAGACAATTTGGTTACCAAAAGGAACACAATTTTAGAAAGAAAAATATGTTTTTCAGTTGTTTTCGTCACATACATATAGTACTGTCAAAACAGGACTTTGGGATAATAACAGTGGAAAAGTATTTCTGAAGGCAGTGATCTAATACTGAATGGATGTAAAAGCAATTGAAAAAAGGAACTCAGGTTACCTTATCCATACTTATTGTTAGTTAATGTTACCTGTAGTTTTTATTGGAAAGAGGGTGAGAAGAACCATTTATTGTATATTATCAGTGTGTCAGACTCTACAAACGTTATCTGTATAAATCTTAATCCTTTGAGTTAAGTATTCTTTACTTTTTTCCCCTCATCTTTATTGAGGTATAATTGACAATGTAAATTTGAGTTAAATAGTCCTAACACTATTTTTACATATGAGAAATTGAGGAGAAGTAACTGGCCTTTTATCAAAGAGCAAGTTGACTAAAGAACCCATATCTGTCATACTCACAGTCAGTGCTTATACCACAATGCTTGGTAAACTTTTTGAAATTCAGGGGAAAGCTTACAAACCCCTTTTACTGCTTTTATAAACTGTTCGAAGGTCTAAGCAACTCTAGAAACTACTGCAGTAAGAGGAACCTCTAAACTCCCACATTGGTCTGCAGGATTATTTCCTGAAGACAAATTGTACTTTTGAAACCTGAACCAAAATTCTAAGATAAAAACACTAGGGTGTTTTTATATTGAGTTTTATGAAAAAAATTCATAAAATACATGAGATTTTTAGAAGTATACTCTAATTGTAATACATTCAACTGAACCCCCATGTTTTATATTACATTTACTTAAACCTTCAGCTGTTCCATATTACTTCAGAAATGCATATTCTTGCATGGAATCAACCAAATATGCTGTGCCTCTAGATCTTAATTTTGCCTAGCATACAAACTGTACTAACCACAGTAGAGAAAACACGCGAACACACAGTTAATTTTTTTAAATTGAAGCAAAAACACCGTTAATTTTTTAAAATTCAGCAAAATATTAAATTTCTTAGGTTCATTATATAATGTATTTACTCAACCTTTTGAAATTTGACAGGTATTTAACACTAAACTCCCTAATTTGGAATACATATTTTAAAGCACCAGTATGCTTCCTTAGTGAATCATTTAGCAAAGCAAAGAGAACTTGTTGATTTGACATCCATCTTTCTAAAACCTGAGTGAGCTGCTTTTCTAAGGCAAGATTATTTTTCTTGAATCCTGACAACAATTCTATAAGGTTTGTAATAATTGTGTGAATTTCAGGTAAACTACTGTTTCAAATAACCCCAAATTTTAGGGTGCTCAACACAAACACAAATTTTGTTTGTTGTTAACATCACAGTCAAACATGGATTGGTGGGGCCTCTGCTGCATGCGTTCATTTAAGGAAGGAGGCTCCTCTGTCTAGTACTCCGCCACCTTCAAGGCAGGTAAGAGTCTTTAAATCCTAGTCTTCCCCTTTAGGAGGCTTCAGGACCAAACTTTTTATCTATTCCTTGCCTGTGGCTTGTTCTTATCCACCCAGAATTAGATTTCTCTTCTTGAGCCTAAGATGTATTTTTGTACAGTTAACTATAAAATAATTTAATTCAGCGGCACCTGGGTGGCTCAGTCACTTAAGCTTCCGCTCTTGGTTTCAGCTGGGGTCATGATCTCCGGGTCGTGGGATTGAGCTCTGAGTTGTGCTCTGTGGTTAGTGCCGAGACTGCTTCAGATTCTCTCTCCCTCTTTCTCCCCCCTCCTCTGTCCCTCCCGCTGCTCACACGCATGCGTTCTCTCTCAAATAAATAAATAAATAAATAAATAAATAAATAAATAAAATCTTTAAAATAATTTAATTCAGAATAGTAAGCATCAGACACAGTCATTCTCACTGGCAAGTTACCTTTTTGGCTAAATAAATCCACAAATACATTCAGGCAATATATTCAGAAACAAATTCTTCATGTTTCCTACATTTTTATGAATTGCAGCTTCATGATGTTACTTTTGAAAATGGAATGTTTGTAGACATATCTGTATATATGGATTTTAATTGACAAGTTGGCAGTTGTTCTTCAGACCTTAAGTATAGATGCATACATACATATTTATTTTTAATTTAATTTAAGAAACTATAACACATTTGTAGTCTTATAAGCTCTTTTATTTTTTGATTTTTTAATTTATTTTTTAGATTTTATTTATTTTATTTATTTTTTGTGCAAAAAGGTGATTTTATTAAAGCACAAGGGCAGAACCCGTGGGCAGAAAGAGCTTCCTTAATTTATTTTTTTTATAAGCTCTTTTTAGAGAGGAAAAGCATTTTATCTGCAATACAGAGACTACATGTTAAAATAGAGCTGCTTTCACTTACACATATTTAAATTACAGTATTTACTCAATACCTCCTGCTACACCAAGATTCTTTATTTCAAGTGCAAATTCTGTGCTCCCTGGCTTTTTTTTTTTTTTAAAGATTTTATTTATTTATTTTGACAGAGAGACAGCCAGTGAGAGAGGAAACACCGCAGGGGAGTGGGAGAGGAAGAAGCAGGCTCCCAGCGGAGGAGCCCGATGTGGGACTCCATCCCAGAACGCCGGGATCCCGCCCTCAGCCGAAGGCAGACGCTTAAGGACTGCGCTACCCAGGCGCCCCTACTCCGTGTATTTAATTTAGGTTTCCTTTGAATAGTCTGAAATTACCTTATTTTCTTATATTTCCAGTTACTGAAAAGTTAGATTTGGGTCAGTAAAGGTGTTAAATTAATCAAAACACATCTGGAGAGCAGTCCTAGGTCCACTTAACATGAAAAGATGGCTTCCATTGGAGCACAGATCTTCTATTATGGAATCGCTAGGTTCTCTGAATGCATCCTTTTTATGGTGTGACCTCCTAATGGCTACAGGCTTGTGGTGATAATGCATCAGGTAATTAGTCCTATATAGAGGCAATTTGGTAGAAGATTGCTGCATCAAATAGTTTCTGGCATCCCCAGAAGGAAATCTGGAAGCTTGAATCAGTACAGGGTAGTTTTAAGTTAACAGCAGAAACATGAGAGACTATGGACTATGAGAAACAAACTGAGGGCCTCAGAGGGGAGGGGGGTGGGGGATTGGGATAGACTGGTGATGGGTAGTAAGGAGGGCACGTATTGCATGGTACACTGGGTGTTATACACAACTAATGAATCATCGAGCCTTACATCGGAAACCGGGGATGTACTGTATGGTGACTAACATAATATAATAAAAAATCATTAAAAAAAAAAGTTAACAGCAACACTAAGGGAGTTGCTGAGGTTTATTTGGGCGTTCATTTTTCCAAGGCCATGTATTCACCACAGTTATATTTGTACTACATGGTCCATTGGAGGATGTGGCCTGTAGTTGATGGTTATCATAGGAGCCAAATAAGGCAGTATTTACTCTTAGATCTCATTGAGAGGGCCCTGCACTTTAGTGGCCCCCACATATCACAAACACTAAACTCCTAAGACCTTTAGGAGAA
>NW_024424119.1:921601-950240 GCF_017311325.1 Ursus maritimus
AAGAGTTATTTTCCTTCTACCCATCTTAGGTTCTCTTGCTGGAACTATGTGAATTAGACTGATGAAAGACAGATTAACAAGAGAAAAACAAGTTTATTAATATGAGAAAAGTGTATATATGTAGGAGTACTCAGAGGTGAGTAACTCAAAGAAATGGTTAGAACTTGGTCTTACATAGCATCTTTTAATTAATTAATTAATTAATTAATTTTTTAGTAGTCTCTATACCCAACGTGGGGCTCAAACTCATGACCCTGAGATCGAGAGTTGCATGCTTTTCTGACTGAGCCAGCGAGGCATCCCATGGTGTATATAGCATCTTAACAAAAGAACAATAAATGTTTAGAGAAGTGATAAGAGAAAGGAAAGGTCTTTGAGTTTCTAGGAGCAAATTGTGGGAGGGCAAATATGTGGGGAACTAATGGAACATAAAATTAGTAAAATTTGCTATGGAGATTCCTCTGGTGCAGTCTGTGGGCTGGTAAGGGTCTAGAGTTGGCTCTGGTAATTAACTTCTTTCTGGTGGAGAGAAGAGAGGGACCACCTTTATGAGTTTATGTACTGCTTTTAGGCAAATGGAGGGAAGAAACTTTTTTTTATACTTCTATTCAATTGCATTTAGCTCAAAATAATCCTGATGCCAAAATGGTATATTTTGGGGTGGTATATTCTGCTACCTGTCAGGTCTCAGGTAGATAAACACTTTAAGACATCTCTTGTTCTTTGTCCTCAAAAAAAAAAATGTGACTGTATCCAGGGGTGCCTGGGTGGCTCAGTCACTTAAGTGACCAACTCTTTTTTTTTTTTTTTAAAGATTTTATTTATTTATTTGACAGAGAGAGAGACAGCCAGCGAGAGCGGGAACACAAGCAGGGGGAGTGGGAGAGGAAGAAGCAGGCTCCCAGCAGAGCAGGGAGCCCGATGTAGGGCTCGATGTGGGGCTCTATCCCAGGACCCTGGGATCACGCCCTGAACCAATGGCAGACGCTTAACGACTGAGCCACCCAGGCGCCCCTAAGTGACCCACTCTTGATTTTGGCACAGGTCATGATCTCAGGGTAATGAGATCTAGCCCTATGTTGGGCTCTGTGCTCAGCAGGGAGTCTTCTTGAGATTCTTTCCCTCTTCCCCTCCCTACCCTCGCTTGCTTGCTCTCTCTCCCTCTCTAAAATAAATAAATCAGTCTTTAAAAAAAAGAAAAGAAAAGAAAACGTGACTGCATCCAAATGCTCTGATGGCTCCCCAGTTGTGCATGGCCAACATCAGAGATGGATACGGCTACAGCGAGTGGAGAGGTTTGAGTAGCAGAAGCACTTAAGTAGCACATCATAACAAGTTACATATTTTGTCAAATTCTTTCAGATAGCATGAATGCAAGGGATTCTTATATAACAATTATCGTTTCCCAGTAGTGTGGAGCATCAGCTTCTTGCTTCTTTTCATATTTCAGTGAGTGGTTCCAGAATTACTCACAAATTAGTTTAGCACAGCATTTGCAACAGCAGTGAAAACATTTATGAATATTAATTCATATTATCTTTAAAGCCCTACATGTGTATGCCAAGACCTAATATACATGAAATATGCTGTTAACGTTGGGAACTAGATGAAGAAAAAAAAACATTGGCAACTAGGTGGACATTGAATACTAAAATCATGTTAATTTTATTTATTTATTTACGATTATTTATTTATTTTAGAGAGAGAGCACTCAAGCGGGGGAAGGGGCAGAGGGAGAGAGAATCTGAAGGAGAATCCATGCTGAGCTTGGAGACTGAGGCAGGGCTCCATCTCACAACCAGGAGATCAGGACCTGAGCCTAAACTAAGAATCAGATGCTCAACTGACTGAGCCACCCAGGTGCCCCGTTAATTTTATTTTTATAACAATATTTAATAAGATTTAAATACACTTTCCAAATATTAAGATTGTTCAACTTTAAATAATTTTGGCTTAACAAAGCAACCTTTTTCATGACACATCCCCAAAGGCAAGAGAAACAAAAGATAAAATGAATTTATGGGACTTCATCAAGATTAAAAGTTTCTGCACAGCCAAGGAAACAGTCAGAAAAACTAAGAGGCAGCCCACGGAATGGGAGAATATATTTGCAAATGACACTACAGATAAAGGACTGGTATCCAAGATCTACAAAGAACTTCTCAAACTCAATACATGAGAAACAAATAAATCAAAAAATGGGCAGAAGATATGAACAGACACTTTTCCAATGAAGACATACAAATGGCTAACAGACACATGAAAAAATGTTCAAAATCATTAGCCATCAAGGAAATTCAAATCAAAACCACACTGAGATACCACCTTACACCAGTTAGAATGGCAAAAATAGACAAGGCAAGAAACAACAATTGTTGGAGAGGATGTGGAGAAAGGGGATCCCTCCTACATTGTTGGTGGGAATGCAAGTTGGTACAGCCACTCTGGAAAACAGTGTGGAGGTCCCTTAAAAAGTTAAAAATTGAGCTACCCTATGATCCAGCCATTGCACTACTGGGTGTTTACCCCAAAGATACAGACGTAGTGAAGAGAAGGGCCATATGCACCCCAATGTTCATAGCAGCAATGTCCACAATAGCTAAATCGTGGAAGGAGCCGAGATGCCCTTCAACAGATGACTGGATTAAGAAGTTGTGGTCCATATATACAATGGAATATTACTCAGCTATCAGAAAGAACGAGTTCTCAACATTTGCTACAACATGGATGGCACTGGAGGAGATAATGCTAAGTGAAATAAGTCAAGCAGAGAAAGACAATTATCATATGATTTCTTTCATCTATGGAACATAAGAACTAGGATGATCAGTAGGGGAAGAAAGGGATAAAGAAAGGGGGGGTAATCAGAAGGGGGAATGAAACATGAGAGACTATGGACTATGAGAAACAAACTGAGGACCTCAGAGGGGAGGGTGTGGGGGAATGGGATAGACCGGTGATGGGTAGTAAGGAGGGCACGTATTGCATGGTGCACTGGGTGTTATACACAACTAATGAATCATCGAGCCTTACATCGGAAACCGGGGATGTACTGTATGGTGACTAACATAATATAATAAAAAATCATTAAAAAAATAATAATTTTGGCTTAAAATTTTTATATTCTTTAATTACAACATTTTTGCCTTTTGATTTTGGAAGATAATTCTGAAAATTTTAGAAGAAAAATAACTTTTCAAAATGTGTGAAACTAAGTTTATGTTGTTTACTCATTGCTGTTATTACAATTACTCATGTTACTCTGCCTCCTTCTAGAGTTAAAAGCCTGACATTGAAAAATAAAATAGAGAAAGAAAGAACCCTGATATTGTACACCTTATTAGGAGTACTCCCAATTGTGTGCTAGTGTAGGAAAAATTCAAAG
Source organism: Ursus maritimus (assembly GCF_017311325.1). Classification (NCBI taxonomy): domain Eukaryota; kingdom Metazoa; phylum Chordata; class Mammalia; order Carnivora; family Ursidae; genus Ursus; species Ursus maritimus. Next base: position 924,987 of record NW_024424119.1, read on the forward strand.
TTTTGTGAGTGTGTAAACACTATTTTTGCCTTATATCCATGAGTATCATGCTCCCTGTATCTTCACTGTGTCCTTCAAACACAAGAAAACATGGGGTTAAAGACCACAGAGGTTTTCAAAAAAGCTGAAATTAGAGTTTTGTAGCATTGAAATGGAGTATTTTCACCAAAGTATAATATAATTTGAAATACGAAATAGCAATTAGACTCTGCCCAAATCTGTTGACTAACTTTAAGACTGGGCTAATCTTTCTTAGTTGGGAACACTGCAGAAGAAAGTCCTACAGGACTGGCAGCTGAGACACTGTCAAGTGTTACGAAAGTTCATTGTACTTTGGCTGAACGTTGGCATGTTGGGCCGCCTGCCTCTGGCAGCACGTAAGTCCTGAATTTGACAACTCAAACGGCTGGCATTGAAGTGCAAAACCAAAGGATGTAACAAGCTGACTCTAATACAATGAATGGAACCAGAGTGTACCTGCACTTAACAGTTTTCTCAATATCAGCACACAGTGGGCTCCAAAAATTCCCAACAAAGTTCCCTTTCAGGTTCCCCATCTGAAGGCTCCACTCGCGGGGACAGAACATGTTCCATACAGGTGCTTCCAACAGATGGCACTTACCCACCCCTAAACTTAAAACATGGCCATTGCTGAAGTGCCCCCTTGTAAGAGGTCCAAAAGGATATGTAAGCCCACTCTGACCTTGCCACTTTCCAGAGGCTGCAGAGAGCCCAGGGCTGAGGGCGACTTGCCACATGACACAATCTCTCCATTCCAGAGCTCCGAGGCTGGTGAGACCTACAGCTGGTGGGTTGGAGCTCACACCTCTCTGTCACTGCTCTGGAAGGCCCCATGCTCAGGTGTGGAAACCTATTACTCAGTGGGGGTGCATTGACTCAGCTGGTTCCCACCCTAGAGGAATCACACAGGTGATTAGGCATCATTTCCAATTTGTATCCCTACAGCTGTGTGAGGACTGGTCGGTCCAACAAGGAAGCAGGATGCTTCGGTGTCTATGGCTTTAGTTCAGGTGCTGCATGGAGCAAGCCTGAAGAACTTAGGTCGGACTGCCAGTTGACCAAAGTTACTTGATAGGACCTGGCCTAATGGCTCTTTACCCAGTAAGATGCAGGGTCATGTGAGGCTCCTCAAACCCAGCAGGTCACATGAGGCCTTAAGAAGTCAGGAGCATTGGCATCCAGGTCTTTCTGGGCACATGTGGGCAATCTACAACTGCCTTAGTAGAAAAAATCTCTCAGGTTGAACCCTCAGTCCTATGCCCCCTTTCTCCTGCTACTTTCCCTCCAAGGTCCAGACAAGCCCAAGTAACCATCTTTCCCAGCATGTAGTGCTGGTGGAGGGTCTGGAACCAGGCAGCCAGGAAGTGCCGAGACCACTGGAACACGGATGTTTCCTCTTGTGTTTGCTGTGATATGCCCATTGTCACCTCGAGTGAGTGTGGACACTGACAGCCCACCTGGGCCTGTTGGGTTTTCAGTCCCTAAGCTTGCAGCTCTCTGGAGAGCTGGAGTTGGCAGCCCTGTCTAGTGGAGTGCTGGTGCATGCAGATGTCACTAGACTTCTCCCTCTCCCTCTATTCTCTCTCACTCTCTCCCTCTCAAATAAATAAATAAAATCTTTAAAAAAAGAAAAAAGAACTCTTTTTCATTTTTGGAAATTCATGGGCCTTTTTTCACCTCACCTTTCTGGTAGGCTATTTCTCAGGCTAAAGACAGTACATGCCTCTCACGTGTAAAAATGGATCACCCGTTTGGCCCTGAAGACTATATTCATTAAACTGACCCCCATCTTTTTTATACCTAAGCCCTTCAGCTCAGATTGTTCTTTCCTCAAGGTCCTTGATTACCAACCCATCATAGGGCTAGAGGGACTAATCCAGCTTTCCCTTTTCAAGGTAGAAGTTTCTTGGCATTCTTTCTTCAGGCTGCTTTGTTAAGACACATTTCAAAATAAGGTATAAAATTTCCTTTGGTATTTATTTATCAATAGTTTTCTCTTTGCACTGCCCTGGCATCATACATTTCTGAACCAAACAATTCATATCTGATTCTTCTATCACAAAATAGGTTTGGCATTAGCTACAACGGAAGACCACCTCAAAGCCTGTGCTGTTTGAACTCTGCTGCTTGGACCTCAGCTGCTGCAGCAAGGAAGCCTAAAAAAGCCCATATGTAGGAGCCCTGAAGCCTGTGGGTAGTTGGCATCTGGTAGGTCCAAAGACTAAACAGAGATATCATGTGGCAGAAAGATGAATACCTATCACTTGTTATAGGTGATTGGTTTAGAAAGGGTTTTGCCTTATCTAGATACTTGAAGAGCCATTATACAAGGGAGCAAAGAAAAGAATGCTTAAGAAAACTATTACTAAACAATACTTAAATTTAAAAACAAAGGCTCTTTCATTCTTACATTTAAAAGTACACATTTCAAAAGTTTACATTGCTCACCAGTCTCATCCACTCATGGGTAATGGGCCTGATAAATAATCCTAAATTTACCCAGTCAGAATCATTGGCTTCTGTTCCTTTAAATATACAGCTTGATATTTCATCACTTGGAAATCACAAAGAAGAACACATGGGAGTTTACAGTTGAAGTAGCAGTTTTAAAGGATAATTTAGGTGATGCTCAAATAGAGCTCTGCAGGTTTCTTATTGCACTGTTCACCTGAGAAACTAGGTGCATGAACATGAAACCCAAAGGCTTGAGTTTCATGGAGTTTTCACTGGCCCAAATAAGTGCATTTATTTAAGATATTATTCTTAGCCCTTAATGTAATAATATGTTTTGAGTTATACAGAACATTCTTCTGAGTATCTATGGTATAGCAGTAATTTCTGATCATTTACTCCTGGAAACTCATGGGGATGAACAAACATTTTGCATGCTGTAGGATTTTTGAAAACCATCTTGACAAAAATAAAAATAAGTGAGGTAATCATTTCACTTATATACATATGTCAAATCATTATTCTACATAGTAGAATACAATATTGTATGTTGATTATATCAATAAAACTGGGGAAAAAATAAAGGAGGGCTTTGGAGTATAGTGGGAAAACACTGTAAAGATTCTGGAACTGAAAGTCATGTAACTTTCCTAGCTAAGTGTTTAGTCTGTCTTGGCATAACAACCATGGAAATATTCTAATATTAACATCAGTGAGTCCTATTCCAGGAATATGGTAGCTAATGGTAAATGGAGCTGGAAGGAATTTCCTCACAGGCAGAGATTTTTACCAAACCAATTAGAGTGTCAATGTTCTATTTTTCTAGATACATCAAAAACTACCATGATGTGGGACACCTGGGTGGCTCAGTCTATTAAGCGTCTGCCTTCGGTTTAGGTCATGATCCCAAGGTCCTTCTCCCTCTGCCTGCTCTGCTCCCCCTGCTTGTGCTCTCTATGACAAATAAATAAGTAAAGTCTTAAAAAAAAAAAAAAACCATCATGATGTGTTGAATTTTGACAGTGATTCTTGAAGACATTTAGAAGTTAAATGCACTGGTTCTTTAATGTAATTGTAATGTGTAATATTGTGGAGTTAATGAAGAGGATCTTCTCACATCAAAAGCAGATTTTCCCCAAATCTATCTTAGTTCCTTAACAACCCTGACATCCCAATTAAAAGCAGGGAGAAAGGGGTGCCTGGGTGTCTCAGTTGGTTAAGCGTCCAACTCTTGATTTCGGCCCAGGTCATGATCAGGGTCATGGAATGGAGCCCCACATCAGGCTCCGTGCTCATTGTGGAGTTTGGTTGAGATTCTCTCTCTTCTACTCTCTCTGCCCCTCCCCCACTCATGCTTCCCCCCCCCTCTAAATAAAATCTTTTTAAAAAAGTAATCTTAAAAAACAAAAAAGAAAATGCACAGGTTCATTTCCTCTCCAGAGAATTAAAAGAGTTTAAAATATATCAACTAAAGGTAGAATATGAGAATTTATTACTCTAATGTAATATTTGCATGCTAAGACACCTATCAGAGGTAGCTAACAAGCTGTCATTTAATGAGCACCTACTAGATATAGAGTGCTTTTACATGTCAGCCGGGGTTAACATTCACAATTATAAGCTAGGGAAGAGTAGAGACTGTGGTCATAGGCATAGTGCAGTATAACTGTTACAACTCCTTTGGAAATAATAGAAAACCCAATGCAAACTGGCTTAAAAAAAAGAATATATTGGTTTTCATAATGCAAAATTATTTTTAACAAAAAATAGTTTTTAAAAATAAATGATTATTACTGTTTCACAGTATATTTTCCAGAATCCAGTGGACCTCAAAACATCAAAACCTGACTCTCTAATTTGCTATATTATTAGTATTATGAGTAATTGAGAAACACTTTTTTTTTTAAATGGCCAAAGAGTCATATGTGCTACCAACTGAGCCAGTCGGGTGCCCCTAAAGTTGTTTTTTTGTTTTTTTAGAAACTCTTTTTTTTTTTTTTTTTTTTACAAGTAGTTAGTGTCTCTTTGAGGTAATTTCAAAGGTAATTCATCTACATAATAGATTTCAAAAGGATCACAGCTACCCTGCAACTATAGTTCATTATCAGAACTAAATGAATTATTCTATCTGGCAATAACATTGTTAATTTTAATTACAATTCAAATTTAACAGTAATTCTACTTCAGGGACATATTACAGTCATCTGGATCATAATTCAGTTAATTTTCTTTGGCCTACTTTAGTAGTCAAGACTGTGAAACAAGTACAATATATAACATGTTTTATTTCATGTAGTGTTTTATAGCTTTGAAAATGCTCCCATTTTTAAAAAAACATTGTTTGATGTGCATAACAACTCAAGGAGGTCAACACAACTGGCGTAGCACCTTTAATTTTCAGGTAAAGAAACAGAGACTCAACTATACTTTGTTGAACAACTGGAACTTGTAAACATCACACAACTGGTAAATAGTGGAGATGGGTCTGGAATAGGCCTCTAGACTTCCAGTCATTTCCCATTACACCAAGAGTAGAGAATACTACTTAAAACGGCAGACCCAGGCTCCATGTGACTTTGAGCAAATTAATCTTACCATGAGACAATTCATCTGTAAAATGGGAATAATAGCATGTACTTCACTGTGTAATACTTCACTCAAGACAAAAGATGCTAATACTGGCAGAGCACCTAGAACAGTGTCTAGCAAATAACAAGCCCTGTATAAATGTTAGCAATTCTACCATGTCACCTTAATCCCTAATGAGATGGAGGTCTCATACACCTTATTAATAATACACCTGATTCTCTCAAGACTGCACAAAGAAGAGGTCGTGTGTGCACATAGAGAGAAGGTGGCTGCCTACAAGCCGAGAAGAGAGACCTCAGAATGAAACTGACCTTGCTGGCACCTTGATCTTGGACTTCTTAGCCTCTAGAACTGTGAGAAATAAATTTGTTATTTCAAAAAATAAATAGGTAGATAAATAAATAATATACCCAATTAAGCACAAAAGTAGGGCACATCTCAGAAATTTTTTAAGTTTGGGAAGAGTAGAGAGCAAACCATATTTTTTACTTCCAGTATTCTCACTTTATTTTGTTTTAATTATATTCCCACAGTATCTTTTCAACCAAGTAAACATGGCAAACCTGTGCTTGTCTGGGATTGAGACCACCAAGACCCTTAGTTACTAAAGAAGCTGAGATCCAGAGGACACACCAATCAATATGAAACAATTTTAAATAAAAACGAAGCAATTAGTCTGAGCCCACATGCACTGATTAGTACATGAAGTGACCTACTGTTCTTTGCATGGAAGATGCTTGGTCAAAGCTATGGCGAGACCCAGCTGCAGCACCGCGGCCGCTCTCGTCCATTGGTCTCTGTCAGACCAGAGCTAAGGTCCTTAGGGTCTCTTGGACACCTTCCACTGGGCAGAGCTTAATGCTCAGTTACAGACGGTGGCTGCAGACTAGCTTTGGTCAATCGTCCGGGACCAGGAGGCACCCGCAGTTGTAGTTATGCCAGTGCAGGCCCAAGTTGGTTCAGCCTCCGCGTTCTGACACACCTCCGCCCCCCCCCCTTCCTCCCCGGGGCCTCGTCGGGGCCTCGCTACGTAAAATCTCCGACAGCGGGGCCGGAAGCTCTCCGCGCTCCCGCGTTAATGGCGCAAAGTGAGGGTGATTTCGAGAAGGAACGCAGCGGTGGCTGCCAAGTCCGGGGGAAGGGTTGGCAGAACCTAGGTCTTCCCACGTGGGCAGAAAGGTGGCGAGGGGGCGCCGAAGGGCTCGCCGGGCCGCGGGCTCCGACGCCAGGGCTCCTGCCTCCGCGGCTCCGACGTCACCGCCTCTGCCGGCTCGGCGAGGCCGGGGAGCGGGTACGCTCCGTGTGGGTCTGCCCGACAGTGGTGCGTTTGTGCCCCCGCTGCCCGTCCGCTCTTCCCTCCTCTCCGAGCTGCCTCATCTTGCGAGAGCCAGACGTCCTCAGCTTTCCTAGGCCTCCAGGCCGGCAATGAGAAGGTGGCGCTTGTCTGAGTGAAGCCGGAGGACGGAGTCGGAAGGAGCGTGAGTGGAACCATCCCGGCCATGCAGGTTCACGTGGCTCCAAGTAGCCTGGGTCCGGTGCTCGCCGCGGCAGTTCACCGCGCAGCTCGCCGTCCTTCTGCACCTCTCACGGACCCCTGCGGGTCACAGGACGCGCGGAGAACGCCGGCTCCCTGGGACGCTTGCTGTAAGCGACGGCGGTCTGGCAGCGGACACTGTCCTTGCCTGGGCAACGGCCCACTCGGCGCCTAGGTGAAGGGCTCGGGACGGGTTTGAACACGACCATACCAGATCCTGGGGGCATCGGCAGCTAGGGACTCTAGGGCGGATTCCGCCAATGCCCTCCGCTCTGGTTGCGACTGTCAACCTCCTGCACTGAGCTTCCAACGGACCATGACCCCTCCTGCTAGTAAGCCTTTTTCTGCACTGCTTTTTGGTTCATGGTCTGGCCCATCTCCTCAACTCTGAGAGCTTCCTGGGCCTAAACCCTTCTTCCATTTCCTTTTCTACTAGGCGAACTTCAGGCTGATAAAAACAACTAGGCCCTTCAGTATTTCAGCAGTGCAGACAATTGTGTTGTGAGGGTTGGTGCGGTTGGTAGTGTAAGTCTCGATATCCTATGAAACAAATTAATGTTTTTGACAATTGTGTAGTCACAGTTGTGATTGATGAGAGCCATACCGCTTTTGGACTTTTGGATCCTGCAGGGCAGGGAAAATTTGACAGAATAACCCCTCATCTATTCACAAACACATATATTTCTAGTCTATTATTTAGTAGTCTTCTGCCCTCATTTGAAAATGTGAAAGAAAAGTGGGTCCCTAAGATAATTCTCCAGTGTCTGAAGACTCCTTGGTTGTTGGAACTGAAATTGATCTCAGAAATGTGACACTCCATGATTGTGAAGCTTGCCAAACACATCTAGAAACCTCTCGCTGCACAGACTGCGCAAGTGCTGCCCTGTGACCCGAAGGCCATGACATATGTGGAGTGTTCTGCATTCACACAGAAAAACCTGAAGGAGGTATCTGACAAAGCACTGTTGGCTGCCTTGTGGCCTCCAGAACTGAGGAATAGCTGCAGGTGAGTACTGCTCTCAAAGTACCCCTGGAGCTCTTTCTGCACCATCGGACTAAAAGTGACATATAAATCTAATTTAAATTTAAAATTTATTTTTGCAGGGGTGCCTGGCTAGCTCAGTTAGATGAGTGTGCGACTCTTAATCTCAGGGTTGTGAGTTTGAGCCCCACGTTGGGTATAGAGATTACTTAAATAAATGTTTAAAAAAAATAAAATAAAATCTGTTTTTGCAGTGGTAGGGAGATCTGCTCCAAGCTGGTTCCGTCTTGACCTTACTCCCTGTTTATTACTCTGTCAGCCTTACTTGACCCATTTGGCCTCCAACCTGGGGCTGCTGAAGCTAGGGAGTCTTCTTTTTTTTTTTTTTTTTTTTTTTTTTGTAATTTAAGGTTAGGAAGTCTTTTTGGAAGAAAGAGCTACTTGGGCCAGGGTAAGGGCTATCATAAGACTCCCTGGGATGTATGCTCTTGTCTAAGTGGTGGACAAGAGAGGAGAATGAGCCTCCTTCCCTCATGTTGTCATACTTGTTAATAGACTGTGTATGCTGAGTTAAGTGATATGAGAAGACTCCCCAGGATCTGATAGTATATGTTTCCTGTTAGTGAGTATTTGGAGGCTTAGAGAAGTGTCTGAATAGTGTCTTAGTTGTTAGTTCATTTGTTAAAACTGAGCGGACAGCCACTTAAATCTGAAAGTAAGTGCAAACCTGTGTTTACTGGGGCAGAGTTGCTCCCTCCATGCCCCCTGATCTCTCCCTCTCTCTTACACTGACTGCTACTGCTCTAAGAAAAGAAAGTTCCCCTTTGCAGCAGCTGACCTCCTCTGACCTGAACTCCCTGAAGAGAAGACATGGTCTTTGGGCAGCTGTTGTAACCCCTGAAGTGCCTGTGTTAAACTCTTTGGTTTGTGTTTCTCTAAAAAGTATCTGAATTTAACTGATAGGGTTTGGCCCAAACATACAGTAAAGATGAAAAATCTACCAAGTGAGGGCTTTCAGCCAATTCAATGTATCATTGTGAAAATATATAATTTAAATATGTTACTTTCTTGTAGTATGAATGCTTACAAAGTGTTAGAGAAAAATTTTTCTGTTGTCCAAAGTTTCCACTGTGAAAATAATGTCTCTTGGTTGACAAATCAAAAGTTTCTGTCTCTATGATGTTAGCAGATGCTTGTCAGCAGGCGTAACTAATAACCATGACAAAATTCAGGGACTTCTTACCGTAATGTTTGGGAACTGTGTGGGTGAATTTACCACACTGCCTTCTAGCAGTCAAAGAAAAAGTGATGCTTCTCACAAGGTAAAGGACTGTAGGATTCTTATAAAGCCACCATGTTCTGTCGGACTTGTAAGTCCTGCCAGTAGCTGACCTGCTTATCTGTGGTAAAAGAGTTCATACCATTATGGCCTTTGAAACTTATCTATATTATGTTTTATTCAGTGAACAGTTCACACACCCAAGTGGTTGTAACTGATAACTCTGAATATATTGTGGGAACAGATGTGTGTGTAGAATACTTCTCTTGATTGTAAGGAATGTTCCCATTGGGGAACTGCCACAAATAAAACTAGTCGTGGGACAAGTCTATAACTAGGAGCACACCTGGATCTTTCAGCCTAGTTATGTGATACTAGTAGAGCAGTATAGGATGCCGGGTGAAGGAAGGAGAGGGGATGAGGACATCACTGTACTGACTAAGGAGCTAGTAGGAGGTTACATGAGGAAACCACCCAGCAGAATGTACAGACTGCCCTTTGGTTTGGGCTGCTTTGTTCTAATTTGCCTTTTGAGCTGTAAGTGTCAGTGATTGATGGTTATATAGACTGCCACCTGTGACACTGGACAGTAGTGCCCACTCGGGTTTGGACACAGCATTTGCTTGACACTGCTGCCTGGGTATACTCCATTTGAGGGGCAGTTATTGTCTTGTTATTGAGTGCTGGTAGACACCAAGAAGGTAACTAAGCCACAGCAGGTGTTGTTTATATTCTGACATGCCCATTCTGGAACAAGGTAAAAATGAAAACACCAACAAAGTGAGTGTTGCCTAGCAAACATGTATTATAAAATGGAAATGGTATCTCTAGGAAAGAAGTAAACTGGGTGTATTCGTTTCCTGTTGCTGCTAACAAATTACCCCAAATTTAGTGGCTTAAAGCAACACAAATTTATTGGCTTACAGTTCTGAAAGCCCAAAGTCCGAAGTGGATTTCAGTAGGCTGAAATCAAGGTGTTGGTAGAGCTGCACTCCCTCCAGAGGGTCTAAGGAAGAATCGGTTGCCTTGCTTTTTCCAGTTTTTGGAGGGTGTCATTCCTTGGCTCATGACCCCTTCCTCACATCATTCCAACCTCTTGCTTCCATCATCATCATATCTCTTACTTCCTCTTCTGGTCAAATCTCCTTCTAGCCTCTTTATAAGGATACCTGTGATTACATTTAGAGCCCACACAGATAATCCGGGATAATCCTTCCACTTAGACCCAGCAAGCTGGATCTCCTGAGGGTTTTTGGCTATGCCAACGAAAGTGAGGGGAAATAGGTACAGCCTGATGATACTTTTTTTGTTTTTTGTTCTCTCCTCCAGGTGGGAGGAGAGAATTACCAAAGGTGAGCCTAGGTGGGACAAAAATATTAAAAGTTTATATTGGTATTTCCTCCAAGTGGGAGAAAAAAAATGTTAGATCAGTTCCTAGGGTTGGAGCAAAGCAAACCAGAGGGGGAAAAGGAAAAAACGACTCCAGCTATTTCTTCAGCTTAGTTGCCATCACTACTATGTCAGCCACAACCCTCACCCTCATTCCAGCTGATTCTTCCTTTGTAGCTGTAATGTTAACCCTGTAAACGTTAAATTCCCTGGTAGAGGGTTGGAAAAAAATTCCACCGGAAAGGGTGGGGGGCAGATTTTTAAAAATGTAGCTTTGTGTTTTGTGGCTGTTGCATCTGAGTGTAGGATAAAAACTGATGTAACGTATTATATGCTTATAATATCATAAATGCTAGAGGGATCATCCCATTCAGGGAAAGCTGCAAAGAAAAAGTGTTAGTAGGACACACAAATAATTCCTTTTGCCACTCCTGGGTTGAAATTTAAAATTTTTGAGTATTAAAACCAAAACAGGGGCTCCTGGGTGGCTCAGCCCTTAAGCGTCTGCCTTCGGCCCAGGGCGTGATCCCCGGCGTTATGGGATCGAGCCCCGCATCAGGCTCCTCTGCTATGAGCCTGCTTCTTCCTCTCCCACTCCCCCTGCTTGTGTTCCCTCTCTCGCTGGCTGTCTCTCTCTGTCAAATAAATAAATAAAATCTTAAAAAAAAATAAAACCAAAACAAATCTCTGTAAGTGATGATATTTACTGTATTTTTTACCTATTGGAACATCTGGAAAAAAGGAAACAGCATGAAAAGAGAGGGACTCTCCAAATGGAAATACAGAGTTTTACAAAGCAGATTTTAGATGCTAATGAGCTTTTGTCAAATCAGATGTCTGACTCATAAAGGCTGATGCTTTTCCAAAGTGTTGTGCGTATCTTTAAATGAGTCTATTTGTACTCTAAGCCTGATGAAGATAAAAAGGGTGTTAACAAAGCCTTGCTTGTCAGTTAGACTTGGAACTTTGGCCTTGCAGCATCTCAGCTTTGCTACTGCTGAAGGAAAGCCACTGGCCCTTGTGGAATCCTAATGCTAATTGCCTAGACCTGACTCTAAGCTGAAACCTGATACTCCTGGTATGGGCTGTTTTAACCTCAGCCCCAGCTTTGCCAAAGTAAAATCTGACAAAGTTGCTCCACTTAAAAAACAAACCCCAAACTCTGGGACAGCTGCAGATTCGGGACACCTCTTTGTGGACGAAATTGTGGAAATATCTTGGATGCTGGCTGGACCATCTGGGTTATAAACACCTAGAGAAAATGGCTTTTTTCTGATGGGACCATCTGAAATTGAGCTACTGGATTGGCGACATATCTCTGATACAGAGACTGGATTGTGATCCTAATTTATGATTACTATAAAAACTGCAAGTTGGGGAAGGGTGCGTCATAGGGAGTGCGACCCCTTTACCCATTACTGACAGATGAAACCCTGGACCTCATCTCAGGACTGTTTCACTGCTGTTGACTTGTTTTTGGCTTTCCAGATTAGTTACATTTTGCAAGAGTGATCTGGTAGCCTGACTCACCTTTCTTCTGGTACATACACCTTAGTTAGGTGGTTCATTTATTAAATGCAGCTGTCTCTAGAAAGGGATTGATCTTTCCTAGGCTGCTCCTTAGATAAACGATCAGGACAAAAGGAATGAGAGGTTATGTAAACTCATGAAAAAAAATTTTTAATTAAAAATTTCATTCTAGGGGTGCCTGGGTCATTAAGCGTCTGCCTTCAGCTCAGGGTGTGATCCCAGAGTCCTGGGATCGAGCCCCACATCAAGCTCCCTGCTCTGCTGGGAGCCTGCTTCTTCCTCTCCCACTTCCCCTGCTTGTGTTCCCTCTCTTGCTGGCTGTCTCTCTCTCTGTCAAATAAATAAATAAAATCTTTTAAAAAATAAAAAAATAAAAATGTCATTCTAGACAATTCTGAATAAGATGTCTTTCTGGTTCTTTCTAGTTAAATTATATAAAAATGATTTTATGAAAATGTGTTTGTGTCACTTGCATACAACCCTTCCAGATGAAAGATCTAGAGGAGAGTAGGGGATGATCAAAGAAATGTTAAGTTATGATTGCTGAAAAGGAAACACATAGTTTGTAATGATGGAGGAAAAAATAATATCCTAGCTAGATGTGGGGAGGGGGAAGGGCATTAATGATCTCTGTTTTTCAGAAGTGTTCCTGCAAGCTTAGCCCTCTTCCTAAGGGAAAATTCACTGTGTGCCTTTTCAAGCTGTGAGCACTTTGAATTCTAACTTGTTGATCCTAACTTCAAACCTGCCCATCATTGACCATGAGATGGCAGGGGGTGATCCCAACACCAGCATTTTCCATCAAAACACCTGACAATGTCCACACAGTTGAACTGGTGTTACAGACACATGAAACTGTTTGGAACTGACTGCCTCAGGAAGTCCCTCTGAAACCATGGACTGAACTGTATTGTTTGGACTAGACTGAGAACGTAGGGTGGGAAGCTGCATTGGGAGCCCTATTAACCTGTACTGCCTGACTAATGTTTGTCCTGCTTGGCATGCCCCAAGAGTTGAAAACTCTTTGTTTCCGTGCATACCACATGCACCCTCTGGAGCTGTACTTCTTGTCTGTGTGCTCTTGCCTGTCATGACACTGCCTCAGCCCTGGAAGGCTTTCAGGTCACCTTCAATTTACTGGCTATGTCTGAATTGATGCCTTGGGGAAAGTAAAAAAAAAGATTAAAACAGAAATTTAGAATGAAGCCATTTGGCTTTCTCAGACAGATCAATATATGGTTAATGAGATTTGTTTTAACTGGTTAAGTAAAGGACTCCTAAATTTAGGGCATAATTGAGATCAATATTGCAGGTTGCTCTTGAGGTCCTACTGATAAGAGTTTTGCTATGAAGATGCCTTGGCAAAGGGCCAGAAGCTTGCTTATTCTTAGAAAGACCTGCTTACGAGGTTGGCCTTTGGGTGGGTGTCTGAAAACTGATTGGGGAGGGTTTCCACCATTTGCAGGGCTGATAAGAGTGACTCATTGTACATAAACTGTTTGTGCAACCAATGTGGTTTATGCTTTCCTTCTGGGAGTCTGGAATTTTGGTATGTGTTAGGCAGGGTGCCTACATGACCAGCCCCGATACAAACCTTGGGCACAGAGTGTCTGATGAGCTTCCCTAGTAGACAACATTTCACATGTGTTGTCACAACTTGCTGACGCAGGAAATAAGCATGTGCTGTGTGACTGTACTGGGAGAGGACTCTCGGAAGCTTGTGCCTGCTTCCTCCAGACTTTGCCCCGTGTGCCTTTTCCATTTGCTGACTTTGTTTTGTATCCTTGCACTGTAATAAAGCTTAGCTGTGAGTACAACTAACCACATGCTGAGTGTTTTCCAACCTCCTAGTGAATCATTGAACCTAGTGGGTGATTTTGGTTCCCCCTACCTACATAGGATTGTACCGTGATGTTGTAACTGCACGGCTCTAAAGAAAACGAATGAAAACTCTTCATGGATAAGGGAACTCTGCTCATTGGGTATAGATGTGAGGTGTGGTACTTGCTCTAAAAATGCCTCCCAAATGTTATATTTTCATTGACTCATGACATTAGTCAATAAGCTAGCAGTGTAGTCTGGGACATGGCAGCAGGAAAATTGAATGATCAAGTCTCAGGCTTTGTGGGGACAAACATCATGCAGAAGATTGCACAAGACCCATGCCCTCTGTTCATAACCCGTGTGGATGCCTATGGGAAGGGACCGTTAGAGGATAAACATAAATGGAATCAACAAACTGATTTGACCTGAACCTCCCAAGTGAGGACTCTGGCCACCTGGATTCACGATCACACAGGACATGGCAATCCATCTACAAGTTAGGACTGGGCCTGAAAATAAAGTCTAGCGGTTCTAGCACCTGAGACCAAGGAAGCCTGACACACATGCCCAAACTGCTAACTACACACTCAGGTAGCAAATGGAACTCATGGACACATTTTCTTGGGCACTGGTCTTGGTAAATGAACTATGTAATTAACTCTCTGTCTCTCTTTTTTTCCCTTCCAGGTGTACCTTCTGGGGAACTGGGCTACTGGGATTTGTGAATAGCAGCGAAGAGCCAGAGTCTAACTTGGTGTTTTGTTCCGTTTTGCTGCCAAGCTAAGTTTGCTGGATTTGAGCTGTTGGATGATGATAATGATCATGGATATGACATGACACCTCTAAAGTGCTCCTATCTGGTCCAGAAGATGGGAGATATCCTAGGTTATTATATGGTAGACAATAAAGAAACTGCTGAGCCACCTAGAAATGAGCCTGGGCATATGTATGGTATAAGTAAGATGTGGGGAGCACTGGTAAAAGGATGACATTATTGCTGTGGGGACTAATACTGAGCATATGGCTATAGCAGCACAGCAATAGTCTTGGCTGCTGGGAAGGGTTGGGGTTGGTGAGGGACAATTAATCTCCCTCAGCTCTTATCTACAGAGCATCTGGCCGATTTAATGCAGACTGTCAATGCCACCCTCAACTTGACTGATGGCGAATGGGGAATCTTAATCTGAGAACTTTCAGAATCCTCCCAGTAGCTGCTGACTCCAGGAGTTAACAGCGTGCACTCAAGACAACAGAACAAGATCAACTTTCTGGACATTGACATGATTTCCTTTAGCCTCATCCTATTGCACTATTGCACCTGCTCTAGTTTAACTCGTTATTGAATCTACATTGCCTATTAGGATATCTGATGGGGTGGCCTTTGTTGTAAAAAGAGTTCTTGGTTGGTGATGTGAAAGGTTAGGGGGTAGAGTTGTATGGAAACTGCTGTGTGCAAGTGTCCTTCCATATATTCATATACACAAGGCCATAGACAAGGCTTATGCTCAATTCATTTAAATTTTGGTAAAGTGCCCCATAATCCTCTCAGAACAGGAGAGAATGGCAGGCTTGTGAGGAACACGGCCATTTCTTACCTACCTCTTTATCTTCCCTAGAGGCTATCGTGAGACAATTTCTCATTGCCTTCCAAGTTCTGGTGAGATATAAGGGTTTCTGCCTCGAAATCCCCCAATATCCCCTACTTTAGGGTACAGATGTATGCTCTCATACTCCCAACTGCTGAGTATGAAATTGGCTCCTCAGAGAGCTCCCCATTGCCCATGTTGCATTGTTATCTAACCTCTTTTGTTTTGGTGCTGAGGGGTGCAGCAAGGGACATAGGGAGCTGGCACCTTTGCTGATCTTACCTATTGCTATGTGTAAGAAATAAACTACTTCATCTAAAAAGGGTTCATTGTTTCTTTAGCAGTTGAATCTCCCTGCCTAGCTTGGCAGCAATTATGACAAATGCTCTGTACCCACCCATATGCACTTATGTGAGAAAAGGCCCAAGGCCCCTAAGTATGGCCTCCTTCCTCCTCCCAACTCAGTTTAAATACTAGTTAAATTTGAGTAATTCTGTCAGAAAAGTGATCAGAATTAGTTTTGGGTTTTATTTCTTTATTTTTTATTTTATTTTATTTATTTATTTTTTAAAAAGATTTTATTTATTCATTTATTTGACAGAGAGAGAGACAGCCAGTGAGTGAGGGAACACAAGCAGGGGGAGTGGGAGAGGGAGAAGCAGGCTCATAGCGGAAGAGCCTGATGTGGGGACTCCATCCCAGATCGCCGGGATCACGCCCTGAGCGGAAGGCAGACGCTTAAAGACTGCACCACCCAGGCACCCCTAGTTTTGGTTTTTATTGCTACAAAAATTTTTTTTTGTTTAAAAGTAAGGCATGCTCATTATGACTTTTCAACAGACTAATTCTAGGCTCCAATTTTTGAAGCTACTGACTGGTTCCTGTCTGGAGAATAATTTGGGACATCTTAGTGTTTAATTTTTCTCTTTTGGCTGTGTGTGTGTTGTTTTGTTGTCGTTTTTAAATCTTGTTTTTTCATTCATTAACCAGTGAGCAGCTTTTGAGCAGACGACAGATTGATTCCATTTCCTAGATTTAGTTTAGAAAACATAGGCCTCACTTGATGCCCTTAGGAACAAGTATTGCAAATGCCTCATTTAACAACATATGCTGTCGGCGCCCCTGAGTGGCTCAGTCAGTTAAGCATCAGAGTCTTGGTTTCAGCTCAGGTCATGATCTCAGGGTCTTGAGATTGAGTCCTTCATTGGCTCTGAGCTCAGTGAGGAGTCTGCTGGAGTTTTCTCTCTCTCTCCTTCTGCCCCTCCCTGCACACTCTTTCTCTCTAAAGTAAATAACTAAATCTTAAAAAAAAAAAATAACATACACGACTTTTTGAATTTGCCTTTTCTCTCTACCCTTGAATAGGTCCAGTATTTGATGAAACTCCTGAAAGTGAGTGGAACCTGACTTGTTCCTCTTTTCTAGGATGTAATGCATATGTCATTGTGACTTTTAAGGTAATTTGTTTGCTATTTTGCTATTTCCTTATTTCTTTGAAGTTAATTTCTAACTTTCAAATTGATAATGAAGAAAAATATTAACCTTTTAAAACATACCAAATGAATTGAGGGTTTTTTTTTCTTTTATTTATTTAAGTAATCTCTACACCCAACTTGGGGCCCAAACTCATGACCCTGAGACCAAGACTCATACACTCCTGAGTCAGCCAGGTGCCCCACATGAATTGAGTTTGTAACTTAAAAAAGTTTTCCTTGTCAAAAAAAAAGTAGATGTAGCAACCATTTTATACTTCCTGTATGAAAGTTGTATGTATATATTTGTATATTAATTAAAATTCTGGGAGAACACACAAGAAACTTGTAATAGAGGTGAGGTAATTGATTGGTGAGGTTAGAGTGGGAACTGGGTACATGTAACAAGCCTATAGAGTTCAGAGGAAACAACCAGACTGGATGTTGTCCATATATATCATTTTATAGTTTTAATATTTAACATAATACCTGTTGATTACTTAAAAGTAAAATAGATTGTATTATTTTTATAATTTGATAAATGTATCTCTTAGAAAGTTTTGAGACTGATTTCTTTATGATGGCTCATCTAAATAAGTTTGTAGGATGGCATTCTAGTTAATTAGGAAGGCATCAGATCAATTTACAATAAGTGTAAGTAATGTAATGTGAACTGGGCCTTAACTGAATACATTGATCTCTGGTCCAGAGATAAAACCTGGAAAGAAATACATCACCTTGAGTTGAAGATCCAAGAATAGCTTGGTCATGAGGACTAGGGCAGAGTGAGCGGTAGGTGGCAAGGTTAGAGAGGCAAGGTCAGGAGTGGCCTCTTGCTTATGGCCTGTGAGGGTGGAAGTGGTTCTTTGAAGCACCAGCTGTAGACTGCAAAGTCGTCCCACCCTGTAGATGTTTCCTTCTGCCTAAACCCTATGGATATTAGACTCTTACCCAAGAACAAGGAGCACGTGCCTGCACACTGTGAGTTACAATTTCCACTTGAAATTAATACATATACTTCAGTGTGGCCTGACTTGAAAGTGATATGAAATTAAATCATGCATGTAAAGCACCTAGCTCAATACCTGCCAGAAAATTATTCCTTAATATACGTCACTTCCTTCCCACTCATCCCAGAATGAGATTATCCTCTCTTTTACATCTGATAAAATTCCACATGTCTCGATTTCTACCTGCACTGTGGTATTTCTGTGGTCTTATTTTCCCCTTAAGATTATAGTGCCTTTGGGGCGCCTGGATGTCTCAGTCAGTTAAGTGTCTGCCTTCGGCTGAGGTCATGGTCCCAGGGTCCTGGGATCAAGCCCCTGCTTCCTGCTCCATGCTCAGCGAGGAGTTTGTCCCTCTCTCCGCCCCCCTCTTGTGCTCTCTCTCTTGTGCGCTCTCTCTCTCAAATAAATAAATAAAATCTTTAAAAAAAAAAAAAAAGACTATGGTGTCCTTAAGGAGAGAGGGTTGCTTAGATGCATGACCCATTCCGCACTCCCCTACATCCACCTCCCTCACTCCCCATTTACACAAAGTTCTTTGTACACGATGTGTTCTTGTTAAAGACTTAATTGAAAACATGGTTAAAATAAAAAAGAGGAAGAAACAATGAAAAATACAGTTGTATTAAAAAATTGATTGAAGTCATAAAAATGATTCAGAAAGATTCCAAATTAATATATCCTCTCTCCCAAATTGCAGTGATAAAATACAGCATATAGCTTTAAAAAAAAACAACAACATATAATATATTATTGTTTCAGGGGTACAGGTATGTGATTCATCAGTCTTACACAATACACAGCACTCACCACAACACATACCCTCCCCAGTGTTCATCACCCAGCCACCCCATCCCTTCCACCCCTCATCCGCTCCAGCAACCCTCAGTTTGTTTGCTGAGATTAAGAGTCTCTTATAGTTTGTCTCCCTCTCCGGTTTCTTCTTATTTCATTTTTTTCCTCTTTTCCCCTATGATCCTCTGCCTTGTTTCTCAAATTTCACATATCAGTGAGATCATATGATACTTGTCTTTCTTTGATTGACTTATTTCACATAGCATAATACCCTCTAGTTCCATCCATGTCATTGCAAATGGCAAAATTTTATTTTTGATGGCTGCATAATATTCCATTCACTTCTTCTTTATCCACTCATCTGTTGATGAACATCTGTGATCTTTTCATAGTTTGCTATAGTGGACACTGCTACTATAAACATGGGGTGCAGGTGCCCCTTTAGATTGCTACATTTGTATCTTTGGGGTAAATACCCAGTAGATCAATTGCTGGGTTTTAGGGTAGGTCTATTTTCGACTCTCTGAGGAACCTCTGTACCATTTTCCAGAGTGGCTGCACTTCTTGAATTTCCACCAAAAGCATAAGAGGGTTCCCCTTTCTCTCCATCCTCACCAACATCTGTTGTTTCCTGACTTAATTTTAGCCATTCTGACTGGTGTGAGGTGGTACCTCATTGTGGTTTTGGTTTGTATTTCCCTGATGCCAAGTGACATTGAGCACTTTTACATGTATCTGTTGGCCATTTGGATGTCTTCTTTGCAGAATGTCTGTTCATGTCTTCTGCCCATTTCTTCACTGGATTGTTTGTTCCTTGGGTGTTGAGTTTGATAAGTTCTTTATCAATACTAGCCCTTTATCTGATGTGTCATTTGCAAGTATCTTCTCCCATTCTGTCAGTGGTCTTTTGGTTTTGTTGACTGTTTCCTTTGCTGTGCAAAAGCTTTTTATCTTGATGAAGTCCCAGTAGTTCATTTTAGCCCCAGCTTCTCTTGCCTTTGGCAATGTGCCTAGGAACAAGTTGCTGTGGCCGAGGTTGAAGAGGTTGCTGCCTGTGTTCTTCTTAAGGATTTTGATGGATTCCAGGCTCACATTTAGTTCTTTCATTCATTTTGAATCTATTTTTGTGTATGGTGTCACGAAATGATCCAGTTTCATTCTTCTACATGTGGCCGTCCAATTTTCCCAACACTATTTGTTGCAGAGACTGTCTTTTTTCCACTGGATAGTCTTTCCTGCTTTGTTGAAGGTTAGTTGACCATAGAGTTGAGGGTCCATTACTGAGTTCTCTATTCTGTTGCATTGATCTATGTGTCTGTTTTTGTGCCAGCACCATACTGTCTTGATGATTACAGCTATGTAATAGAGCTTGAAGTCTGGAATTGTGATGCCATTGGCTTTGGTTTTCTTTGTGAACATTCCTGTGGCTATTCGGGGTCTTTTCATGTTCCATACAAATTTTAGGATTCTTTGTTCCATTTCTGTGAAAAAAGTAGATAGTATTTTGATAGGGATTGCATTAAATGTGTAGATTGCTCTAGGTGGCACAGACATTTTAACAATATGTGTTCTTCCAATCCATGAGCATGGTATGTTTTTTCATTTCTCTGTGTCTTCCTCAATTTCTTTCATGAGTGTTCTATTGTTTTCTGAGTACAGGTTCTTTGCCTCTTTGGTTAGATTTATTCCTAAGTATCTTATGGTTTTGGGTGCAATTGTAAATGGGATCAACTCCTTAATTTCTCTTTCTTCTGTCTCATTGTTGGTGTATAGAAATGCAACTGATTTCTGTGCATTGATTTTGTATCCTGCTACTTGACTGAATTCCTGAATGAGTTCTAGCAGTTTTGGGGTGGAGTCTTTTGGGTTTTCCACATAAAGTATTATATCATCTGCAAAGAGTGAGAGTTTGACTTCTCCTTTGCTGATTTGGATGCCTTTTATTTATTTTTGTTGTCTGATTGCTGAGACTAGGACTTCTAGTACTATGTTGAACAGCAGTGGTGGTAGTGGACTTCCTTGCCGTGTTCCTGACCTCAGGGGAAGAGCTCTCAGTTTTTCCCCATTGTGAATGATACTTGCTGTGGGTTTCTCATAGATGGCTTTTATGATATTGAGATATGTACCCTCTGTCCCTACGCTGAGAAGAGTTTTCATCAAGAAAGGATGCTGTACTTTGTCACATGCTATTTCAGCATCTATTGAGAGTGTCATATCGTTCTTCTCCTTTCTTTTATTAATGTAGTGTATCACATTGATTGATTTGCAGATGTTGAACCAAACTTGCAGCCCAGGAATAAATCCCACTTCGTTGTGGTGAATAATCCTTTTAATGCACTGTTGGTTCCTACTGGCAGTATTTTGGTGAGAACTTTTGCATCCATGTTCATCAGGGATATTGATTTGTAATTCTCCTTTTTGATGGAATCTTTGTCTGGTTTTGGGATCAAGATAATTCTGGCCTCATAGAATGAGTTTGGAAGTTTTCCTTCCATTTTAATTTTTTGAAACTACTTCAGAAGAATAGGTATTAATTCTTCTTTAAATGTTGGGTAGAATTCCCCTGGGAAGCCATCTGGCCCTGGGCTCTTGTTTGTTGGGAGATTTTTGATTACTTCTTCAATTTCCTTGCTGGTTATGGGTCTTTTCAGGTTTTCTATTTCCTCCTGGTTCAGTTTTGGTAATTTATACGTCTCCAGGAATGCATCCATTTCTTCCAGATTGTCTAATTTGTTGGCATATAGTTGCTCATAATATATTCCTATAATTGTATTTCTCTGTTGTTGGTTGTGATCTTTCCTCTTTCATCATGATTTTATTTATTTGGGTCCTTTCTCTTTTCTTTTTGATAAATCTGGCTAGGGGTTTATCAATCTTATTAATTCTTTCAAAGAACCAGCTCCTTGTTTTGTTGATCTGTTCTACTGTTCTTTTGGTTTCTAGTTCATTGATTGCTGCTCTGATCTTTATTATTTCTCTTCTCCTTTTGGGTTTAGGCTTTATTTGCTGTTCTTTCTCCAGCTCCTTTAGGTGTAGGGTTAGGTTGTGTATTTGAGACCTTTCTTGTTTCTTGAGAAAGGCTTGTATTTGCTTTGTACTTCCCTCTTAGGATCACCATTGATGCATCCCAAAGATTTTGAACAGTTGTGTTTTCATTTTCATTTGTTTCCATGAATTTTTAAAATTCTTTTTAATTTCCTGGTTGACCCATTCATTCTTTAGTAGGGTGCTGTTTAGCCTCCATGTATTTGAGTTCTTTCCAACTTTCCTCTTGTGAGTGAGTTTGAGTTTCAAAGCCTTGTGGTCCGAAAATATGCAGGGAATGATCCGAATCATTTGGTACCTGTTGAGACCTGATTTGTGACTCAGGATGTGATCTATTCTGGAGAATGTTCCATGTGCACTAGAGAAGAATGTGTATTATGTTGCTTTAGGATGGAATGTTCTGAATATATCTGTCAAGTCCATCTGGTCCAGTGTGCCATTTAAAGCCCTTATTTCCTTGTTGATCTTCTGCTTAGATGATCTGTCCATTGCAGCGAGGGGGGTGTTAACGTTCCCTACTATTATTGTATTATTGTCAATGTGTTTCTTTGATTTTGTTATTAGTTGGCTTATATGATTGGCTGCTCCCATGTTAGGGGCATAAATATTTACAATTGTTAGATATTCTTGTTGGATAAACCCGTAAGTATGATATAGTGTCCTTCCTCATCTCTTATTACGGTCTTTGATTTAAAATCTAATTTGTCTGATATAAGGATTGCCACCCCAGCTTTCTTTTGATGTCCATTAGCATGATAAATGGCTTTCCACCCCCTCACTTTCAATCTGGAGATGTCTTTGGGTCTAAAATGAGTCTCTTGCAGATAGCATATCGACGGTTCTTGCTTCTTTATCCAATCTGATACCTTGTGTCTTTTGATTGAGTCATTTAGCCCATTTACATTCAGGGTAACTATTGAAAGATATGAATTTAGTACCATTGTATTGCCTGTAAGGAGACTGTTACTGTATATTGTCTCTGTTCCTTTCTGGTCTGTTACTTTGGGGCTCTCTGTTTGCTTAGAGGACCCCTTTCAATATTTCTCAAAAGGCTGGTTTGGTGATCACAAATTCTTTTAGTTTCTGTTTGTCCTGGAAGCTTTTTATCACTCCTTCTATTTTCAATGACAGCCTAGCTGGATAAAGTATTCTAGGCTGCTATCTTTTTCTCGTTTAGTACCCTGAATATATCATGCCTGTCATTTCTGGCCTACCAGGTCTCTGTGGATACGTCTGCTGCCAATCTAATGTTTCTACTGTTGTAGGTTAGAGATCTCTTGTCCTAAGCTGCTTTCAGGATTTTCTCTTTGTCTCTGAGATCTGTAAGTTTTACTATTAAATGTTGGGGTATTGACCTAGTTTTACTGATTTTGAGGGGGGTTCTCTATGCCTTCTGGATTTTGATGCCTGTTTCTTTCCCCTAATTAGGGAAATTCTCTGCTATAATTTGCTCCAATATACCTTCTGCCCCTCTCTCTCTTTCTTCTTCTTCTGGGATCCCATTATTCTAATATTGTTTCACTTTATGGTATCACTTAACTCTCGAATTCCCACCTCATGATCCAGTAGTTATTTATCTCTCTTTTTCTCAGCTTCTTTATTCTCCATCATTTGGTTTTCTTTGTCACTAATTCTCTCTTCTGCCTCATTTATCCTAACAGTTAGAGCCTCCATTTTTGATTGCACCTCATTAATAGACTTTTTGATTTCGACATTGTTAATTTTATTTCTCCAAAAAGGGATTCTCTAGTGTCTTCTATGCTTTTTTCAAACCCAGCTAGTATCTTTATAATCATTATTCTGAACTCTAGTTCCAACATCTAACGAATGTCCATATTGATTAGGTCCCTGGCAGTTGGTACTGACTCTTGTTCTTTTTTTTGAGGGGAGTTTTTCCATCTTGTCATTTTGTCCAGAGATGAATAGATGAACGAGAGAACAAAATACTAAAAGGACAACAACAACCCCAGAGAAACATACACTAAACAAATCAGAAGAGATCTGAAACCATGGGGGAAAGGAGAAAAAAAAAAAAAAAAGAATATGATCAGGCTGGTGAATAGAACAGAGGCATACACTAGATTTTGGGTGTATTTTGGTCTGTTAGAATAAACTACATCCCAAAATTTTAGAGAAAAAAAAAGTATATATATATATATATATATATATATATATATACACAAAAAATAAGGTTAAATACAATGAAGGGATTACAATATAACTAAAAACGAAAATTAAAAAAGATTTTCAAAAAGGAATTGATAAGAAGTTGGTTGAAAAAGGAAAGAAGAAATATTTTTAAAAAAGAAAAAAGACAAAGAAAATTTAAAAAATTAAAGTTGAAAGACTAAAGAATCATGGGGAAAAGCCATGAACTCTATGTGCTGTATTCCCCTAGCACCGCAGTTTTGCAGTTCTCATTGATCAGTAAATTGGTCCTGGCTGGATGTTCTTGGTGATCTTCTGGGGAAGTGGCCTGTTGCATTAATTCTCAGGTGTCTATGCCCCAGGTGGGATTGCACCACCCTTGCCAGGGGCCAGGCTAAGTCATCTGCTCAGGTTTGCTCTCTGTAGCTTTTGTTCCCTGAAGGCTTTCCACACAGGTTTAGAGGATGAGAATGAAAATGGCAGCCTCCCAATCTCTGGCCCCACTCTTCAGTGCGCCCTCAGAGAAAAGCAGTCACTCACTGTTGTCTCCGTGGTCTCCCGGCAGAACTCCATGCTCACCTGGCCTGTGACCACACGTTTCTATCTCTGGCACACGGTCCCATTTGGAGTCTCCAAACCCAGCAGATTTTTGTGGCACGCTCCTGAGCTGCTCCTCCCGGGGGAAGAAGGGGAGTCTGTCCAGTTCTGCTGCTTGTTGGGCCCCTTGCTGGAAGAGCAGTGGCACAACTGTGCCTCAGATCATCGTTTATGGCCACCCCGAGCTGAGAGCCCACTCCTCAGCTCCCTCTTTGCCACCGGCTTCCCCGCTCCGATACCTGGGAGCTCTGCCTCACTCACACATCCCCAGTCTTTCTGTGACCCTGAGAGTCCTGAGACCACCCTGTCCCAGCAAGGGTTCCATCCCTGGCTTTGTCACCAGAGTGACGTCCCTCACCGGAGCGGACTTTTACAAGGTCCAAGTTTGTGCTCTGCTGCTCCATCACTTGCCAGTAGCCGACTGACAGAGGCTCCCATGCCCCATGGTCTGTCTTCCCATATATCGCCTCAGATTCACTTCTCTGTACCTGCTACCTTGCAGAAAGTGGTCGCTTTTCTGTTCATAGAATTGCTGCTATTCTTTTCTTCGATCTTCTCTTCAGTTCATAGGTGTTCAGAATGGTTTGATAGCTATCTCTAGCTTTTTTTTTAATGTTTTTTTTACTATATTATCTTAGTCACCACACAGTACATCCCCGTTTTCCGATGTAAAGTTCGATGATTCATTAGTTGCGTATAACACCCAGTGCTCCATGCAATACGTGCCCTCCTTAATACCCATCACCAGTCTATCCCATTCCCCCACCCCTTCCCCTCTGAGGCCCTCAGTTTGTTTCTCATAGTCCATAGTCTCTCATGTTTCATTCCCCCTTCTGATTACCCCCCCTTTCTTAATCCCTTTCTTCCCCTACCAATCTTCCTAGTTCTTATATTCCATAGATGAGAGAAATCATATGATAATTGTCTTTCTCTGCTTGACTTATTTCACTTAGCATTATCTCCTCCAGTGCCGTCCATGTTGCAGCAAATGTTGAGAACTCGTTC
>NW_024424119.1:950250-952798 GCF_017311325.1 Ursus maritimus
TGTCTATGCCCCAGGTGGGATTGCACCACCCTTGCCAGGGGCCAGGCTAAGTCATCTGCTCAGGTTTGCTCTCTGTAGCTTTTGTTCCCTGAAGGCTTTCCACACAGGTTTAGAGGATGAGAATGAAAATGGCAGCCTCCCAATCTCTGGCCCCACTCTTCAGTGCGCCCTCAGAGAAAAGCAGTCACTCACTGTTGTCTCCGTGGTCTCCCGGCAGAACTCCATGCTCACCTGGCCTGTGACCACACGTTTCTATCTCTGGCACACGGTCCCATTTGGAGTCTCCAAACCCAGCAGATTTTTGTGGCACGCTCCTGAGCTGCTCCTCCCGGGGGAAGAAGGGGAGTCTGTCCAGTTCTGCTGCTTGTTGGGCCCCTTGCTGGAAGAGCAGTGGCACAACTGTGCCTCAGATCATCGTTTATGGCCACCCCGAGCTGAGAGCCCACTCCTCAGCTCCCTCTTTGCCACCGGCTTCCCCGCTCCGATACCTGGGAGCTCTGCCTCACTCACACATCCCCAGTCTTTCTGTGACCCTGAGAGTCCTGAGACCACCCTGTCCCAGCAAGGGTTCCATCCCTGGCTTTGTCACCAGAGTGACGTCCCTCACCGGAGCGGACTTTTACAAGGTCCAAGTTTGTGCTCTGCTGCTCCATCACTTGCCAGTAGCCGACTGACAGAGGCTCCCATGCCCCATGGTCTGTCTTCCCATATATCGCCTCAGATTCACTTCTCTGTACCTGCTACCTTGCAGAAAGTGGTCGCTTTTCTGTTCATAGAATTGCTGCTATTCTTTTCTTCGATCTTCTCTTCAGTTCATAGGTGTTCAGAATGGTTTGATAGCTATCTCTAGCTTTTTTTTTAATGTTTTTTTTACTATATTATCTTAGTCACCACACAGTACATCCCCGTTTTCCGATGTAAAGTTC
The DNA here is from genome assembly GCF_017311325.1 of Ursus maritimus. Lineage (NCBI taxonomy): Eukaryota > Metazoa > Chordata > Mammalia > Carnivora > Ursidae > Ursus > Ursus maritimus. Next base: position 951,177 of record NW_024424119.1, read on the forward strand.
GATGATTCATTAGTTGCGTATAACACCCAGTGCTCCATGCAATACGTGCCCTCCTTAATACCCATCACCAGTCTATCCCATTCCCCCACCCCTTCCCCTCTGAGGCCCTCAGTTTGTTTCTCATAGTCCATAGTCTCTCATGTTTCATTCCCCCTTCTGATTACCCCCCCTTTCTTAATCCCTTTCTTCCCCTACCAATCTTCCTAGTTCTTATATTCCATAGATGAGAGAAATCATATGATAATTGTCTTTCTCTGCTTGACTTATTTCACTTAGCATTATCTCCTCCAGTGCCGTCCATGTTGCAGCAAATGTTGAGAACTCGTTCTTTCTGATAGCTGAGTAATATTCCATTGTATATATGGACCACAACTTCTTAATCCAGTCATCTGTTGAAGGGCATCTCGGCTCCTTCCACGATTTAGCTATTGTAGACAATGCTGCTATGAACATTGGGGTGCATATGGCCCTTCTCTTCACTACGTCTGTATCTTTGGGGTAAATACCCAGTAGTGCAATGGCTGGGTCATAGGGTAGCTCCATTTTTAACTTTTTAAGGGACCTCCACACTGTTTTCCAGAGTGGCTGTACCAACTTGCATTCCCACCAACAATGTAGGAGGGATCCCCTTTCTCCACATCCTCTCCAGCAATTGTTGTTTCTTGCCTTGTCAATTTTTGCCATTCTAACTGGCGTAAGGTGGTATCTTAGTGTGATTTTGATTTGAATTTCCCTGATGGCTAATGATTTTGAACATTTTTTCATGTGTCTGTTAGCCATTTGTATCTCATCATTGGAAAAGTGTCTGTTCTTATCTTCTGCCCATTTTATGATTTATTTATTTGTTTCTCACGTATTGAGTTTGAGAAGGTCTTTGTAGATCTTGGATACCAGTCTTTTATCTGTACATCAGTTGCAAATATATTCTCCCATTCCATGGCTGCCTCTCAGATTTTTGTCTGTTTCCGCGGCTGTGAAGAAGCTTTTTATCTTGATGAAGTCCCACAACTTCACTTTATCTTTTGTTTCTCTTGCCTTTGGAGATGTGTCATGAAAAGGTTGCTTTGGCTGATGTCGTAGAGGTTGCTGCCTATGTTCTCCTGTATGATTTTGATGGATTCCTGTCTCACATCAAGGACTTTCATCCATTTGGAGTTTATCTTTGTGTATGGTGTGAGAGAGTGGTCAAGTTTCATTCTTTTGCATGTAGCTGTCCAATTTTCCCAGCACCATTTATTGAAGAGACTTTTTTCCACCACATGTTTTTTCCTTCTTTTTCAAAGATTAGTTGCCCAAAGAGCTGAGGGTCCATTTCTGGGTTTTCTATGCTGTTACATTGGTCTATGTGTCTGTTTTTGTGCCAGTACCATGCTGTCCTTGTGATCACAGCTTTGTAGTACAGCTTGAAATCCGGCATTGTGATGCCCCCAGCTTTGTTTTTCCTTTTCAACAGTTCCTTGGAGATTCGGGGTCTTTTCAGGTTCCATACAAATTTAAGGACTATTTGTTCCAGTTCTTTGAAAAATGTCCTCGGTATTTTGATCGGGATAGCATTGAAATTGTAGATTGCTCTGGGTAGCATGGACATTTTAACTATGTTAATTCTTCCAATCCATGAGCAT
>NW_024424119.1:953118-994382 GCF_017311325.1 Ursus maritimus
GACTAGAGAACTCGAGACCCGGGAGCGTCGGGCCAGTGGCTGGCGGCATTAGAAACACAAAGGACAGAGAGCGCCGGCCCTGGAAGTGAGGGCAGGGACGCCAGGTGTGGGGCGCACATCCCGGGACGCTGCAGGGTTGAGCAGCACCAACAGTAATAGAGTTAAAGGGCCAGAACATCAGCGGAGAACGGGCCGAATCCTCTGTTCTGTGGCAATGCAGCCTCTGCTGCTCTGACTCTCAGAAGAGGCATAGCCGGCCGCCAGGAAAGCCGCCAGAGAACAAAAGCCTGGAAATCCGGCTCAGAGAGTGCCATCCCCATCCCCCAGGGGACACGGAGACTCTACCCAAACAGGGTTGCCTGAGATCAGCGCGGCAGGCCCCTCCCCTAGAACACAGAAGGCAGGCTGAAAAATCAAGAAGCCCACAACCCGAGGCGCCTGGGTGGCGAGTCATTGAGCAAACCTGTCTCCGGCTAGGCGTGATCCCAGCGTCTCGGAAAGGAGTCCTCATCGGGCTCCTCCGCTGGGAGCCTGCTTCTTCCTCTCACTCCCCGTTCTGTTCCGTTCTTGCTGTCTTCGTCTCCCTCTCTCTCAGATAAGTAAATAAATAAAATTCAAAGAAGAAGCCCACATCTCTAAGATCCCTATAAAACAAGGGGCATGGGCCTGGGAACAGTCAATAATTTGGGTCTCTGACAACCTCCCAACAACCTCTCCTCATCAGAATGACAAGAAGGAGAAGCCCCCCAGCAAAGAAAGAAACAGTGAGTCTGTGGCCTCTGCCACAGTAACGGATATGGATAACCAAATTATCAGAAATGGAATTCAGAGTAACAGTGGTCAATGATGAGTAGACTTGAAAAAGTATTAAGGAAAATGTTACTGAGAATATAGAATCCCTAAGGGCGAAATGAGAGCGAATGTGACAGAAATTAAAAATTCTATGAGCCAAATGCAGAGCAAACTAGAGGCTCTGACGCCAGGTCACCGAAGCAGAGGAAAGGGTTAGTGAATTGGAGGATGGGTTAATAGAGGAAAAAATGAAAATAGAAGATGGTCTTAAAAAATCCACACTCCACGAATGTTGGCTACGGAGATTACTGACTCAACGAACGATCCAATGTTAGAATCATCAGCATCCCTGAGGGGGTGGAGAAAACAGAGGTCTAGAAGAGATATTTGAACAAATTGTAGCTGAAAACTTCCCTAATCTAGCAAGGGAAACAAACATTCGTGTCCAAGAGGCAGAGAGGACCCCTCCCAAGCTCAACCACGACAGGCACTACCGTCACATCATAGGGCAATTCGCAAATATGAGATCCAAGGATACAGTATTGAAAGCGCCAGGGCAAAGAAATTCTCACGTACCCAAGGCAAAGGCATCAGAATTATGTCAGACCTGTCTACACAGACTGGAATGAGAGAAAGGGTTGGGGAGCATTTTTAAAGCTCTTTCAGAGAAAAACATGCAGCCAAGGATCCTTTATCCAGCAAGGCTGTCATTCAGAATTGATGGAGAAATAAAGACATTTCAGAATCGCCAGTCATTAACCACTGTAACCACGAAACCAGCCCTACAGGAGATATTACGGGGGGGTTCTATAAAGGTAAAAAGGCCCCAAGAGTGATACAGAAAAGAAAGTCACAACCAATACAAACAAAGACTTTACTGACAACATGGCATTAAAAGCATATCTCTTGAGTACTCAGCCTGGACATTAATGGTTTAAATTCTTGCTTTAAACGCCATTCAGGGTTGCAGATTGGATAAAAAAGAATGACCCATCCATTTGTGTCTACAAGAGACTCATTTCAACCCAAAGATGCATTCAGACTGAGAGTACGGGATGGAGTACCATCTTTCACGCAAATGGACTCTCAAAAAGAAAGCTGGGTAGCAATTTCTCATATCAGATAAATCTGGATTTAAACTACAGACTATAGTTAGAGACGAGAAGGGCACTATATTATTCTCAAAGGAAGTATTCAACAAGTGGATATGCACAACTATAAATATATATGCCCCAACAGGGGAGCAGCAAGATACACAACCACCTTAACCAGAATAAAGAGACATATAAATAAAAATACATTAATAGTAGGGGACCTCAACACTCCACTCTCAGAAATAGACAGAATACATCCTGGCAAAAACTAAGCAAAGAATCAAAGGCTTTGAATGCCATACTCGCATTTAATTGGACCTCATAGATATATATAGAACACTACACCCCAGAACGAAAGAATACCATTCTATTCTAATGCCCATGGAACATCACAAGAATAGACCATGCTCCTGGGACACAAATAGGTCTCAGCCGATACTCAAAAGATATGAAATTATCCCCTGCATATTCCTTTCAGACCACAACGCTTCGAAATTGACGAACTCAACCCCAAGGAAAAATTTGGAAGAAACTCAAACACTTGGAGACTAAGAACCATCCTTGCTCAGGGAATGACTCGGATAAACCAGGGAAATCAAAAATCAAATTAAAAATTTATGGAGACCAATGAGAAGAAAAATACAACAGTCCAAAACCTATGGGATACTGCAAAGGCAGTCCTAAGGGGAGAATACATAGCCATTCAAGCCTCACTCAAAAGAATAGAAAAATCTAAAAATGCAGTTTTTATATTCTCACCTCAAGAAGCTGGAACAGCAACAGAGACAGCCTAATCACGCACGAGGAAGCGTGCTGACCAAAATTAGAGCTGAAATCAATCAAGCAGAAACCAGAAGTACAGTAGAGCAGATCAACAGGACTAGAAGCTGGTTCTTGAGAGAATCAATAAAATTGACAGACCAACTGCAAAGACTTATCCAAAAGAAAAGAGAAAGGACCCAGATTATTAAAATTATGAATGAAAAAGCAGAGGTCACGCCACTTCGAACACCATTGAAATTGGAAGGATTATTAGAAATTTTTATCAACAGCTATATGCCAATAAACTAAGCAATCTGGAAGAGATGGAATCCTTCCTGGAAACCTATAAACTACCAGATTGAAACCGAAGAAATTGATTCCTTAAACAGGCCAAAATTATGAAGAAATTGAGTCAGTGATAAACAACCTTCCAAATAACAAAACTCCAGGCCCGGACGGTTTTTCCTTGGGGCATTCTACCAAACATTCAAAGAAGAAAATACCATATTCTCCTAAAGCTATTTCAAAAAATAGAAACAGAAGGAAAGCTACCAAACTCATTCTATGAGGCCAGTATTACCTTGATCCCCAAACCAGGCAAAGACCCCCTCAAAAAGGAGAATTACAGACCGATTTCCCTAATGAATATGGACGCCAAAATTCTCAACAAGATCCTGGCTAATAGAATCCAACAGTACATTAAAAGGATTATCCATCATGACCAAGTGGGATTCATACTGGGATGCAAGCATGGTTCAACATTCGCAAATCAATCAGCGTGATACATCATATCAACAAGAAAAGACTCAGGAACCATATGATCCTCTCTACTGATGCAGAAAAAGCATTCGACAAAATACAGCATCCTTTCCTGATTAAAACCCTTCAGAGTGTAGGGATAGAGGGTACATTTCTCAATCTCATAAAAGCCATCTATGAAAAGCCTACTGCAAATATTATTCTCAATGGGGAAAAGCTGGAAGCCTTTCCCTTAAGATCAGGAACACGACAAGGATGCCCACTCTCGCCACTATTATTCAACATAGTACTAGAAGTCCTTGCAACAGCAATCACACAACAAAAAGGGATAAACTGTATCCAAATCAGCAAAGAATAAGTCAAACTGTCTCTCTTCGCAGATGACATGATACTCTATATGGAAAACCCAAAAGAATCCACTCCCAAACTACTAGAAGTTATAGAGCAATTCAGTAATGTGGCGGGATACAAAATCAATGCTCAGAAATCAGTTGCATTTCTATACACGAATAATGAGACTGAAGAAAGAGAAATTAGGGAATCCATCCCATTTACAATAGCACCAAAAACCATACGTTACCTTGGAATTAACTTAACCAGAGACGTAAAGGATCTATATTCCAGAAACTATAAATCACTTTTGAAAGACGTTGAGGAAGACACAAAAGATGGAAAATATTCTCCCGCTCCCCCGTGCAGGTGGCCCGCCAGCCGCCAGCCGCCCCGCGCACGCTCCGGGAGCTCCCGGTCTCAGTCTGGATCCCGTGAGCACACCGGGATTCCGGTGTTCTGGGAGATGCCTGGTGGCGCGCTTTCACGGCTCACCGGTTTCAGTCCGCTCTCTCACGGGTGCCCTCAGTGAGTCCGCCCGCTCCCCCGTGCAGGTGGCTGCCGCTTCCCGGCACCCAAATGCGGCGGCTCCCTCCCCCTTCCGTTTATCTTCCGATATCTGTGCACGGTTTTACGGCTCCCCTCTTGGTACCTCAATACTCAGCGCTGGAGATGTTCATTTGTAGAGATCCAGATGTATCTTCCTGCGTCTCAGGCTGATTCCGTGGTTATTTAGTCTGGTCTGTTACCTATCCAGCTCGACTCAGGGGACCGGCTGAAAATGGGTCCCCTACTCCTCCGCCATCTTAACTCCCCCCGAGTAGACTCATGAGGTTCTGTTCATTTTTAGCTGAGAAGTGATCTCTTTTTCTGTTTTTCAATCTGGATAATTTCTATTGATCTATCCTCAAGTTCATTGACTCTTTCCTGTGTCATTTACATTCTTCTGTAAAGTGTTTTTGTGTGTTTAGTTATTGTATTTTCAGTTCTGAAATTTCTTTTTTTTTTTTTAACATTTTGCCGAATTTGTTTAAAGAATGGTACTATCTTTTGGTATATTTGTTTTTTTTCTAATAGTAACTAGGTTTGAAATTCCCACTTCTCTTTTTCCCTATGTCTCATGACCCATTTCTATTACCCCAGCTGGGCAGACGCACAGTTGTCTGCCAGCCACAGGTGGTGTTAGCTACGGCAAAGTATGTGCTAAAGTGAAATATCAAATCCAGTAAAGAATTGACTCCAAGTTCTCTCTACTTTCTGTAAATTTTCACCTCTTCTGAAGTGTCTATCCAAATATATTTCTTCTCCAAGTTTAAATCTCTCTTCTGAGATGTTTAAATATAGGTATTTCATTCAGGCAGTTTAAACTTTGGGGGAAATGTTTCAGTTTTACTTCAAATTTCATTATACATCATCAGGGACCTTAATTCTCACCCTTTTGATAAAGTATAATTCTTTTACATTTGAATGTTTGGGCTGTTGCTCTCTGGTTATGAGGGTAGCTGGGAAGTGACTGCTTCACAAGAGAACCTACTAAAAGTTATCCTCTTCATCTTCTCTTTCTTTCTTTCTTTCTTTCTTTCTCTTTCTTTCTTTCTTTCTTTCTTTCTTTCTTTCTTTCTTTTTCTTTCTTTCTTTCTTTCTTTTTCTTTCTTTCTTTCTAGATACAAGTGACATATAACATTGTGTAAGTTTAAGGCATGTAATATGTTGATTTCATAGTGTATATATTACAATATGATTACCACTGTGGTATTAACAAACAGCTCCATTAGGCAACATAATTATTGTTTCTTTTTTTGTGGTGAGAACATTTAAGATCTAGTCTCTTAGCAACTTTCAAGTATATAGCAGAGTATTGTTAACTATAACCCCAATACTGTGTATTAGATCCCCAGAATTTACTCAGCTTCTAATTGCAAGTTTCTACCCTTTGACCCACATCTCCTTTGACCAACATCTCTTCCCAAATCCTCCTCCCCCAAATTTTTATTTAGTGTCTGTTTATATCTTCTATTTCTGTGCTAAGAGTTTCTACCTTTCAATTCATTTCAACAGTGTTTGCCCTTACTTGTTCGCAAAATTTTTTAACAATAGCTGCTTTAGTGTCTTTGTCAGACACTAAATTATCTGTATAATCTCAGTTTTGGCATATATTCATTGTCATTTCCCATGTAAACTGAGATTTTCATGGTTCTTCATATGTCAAGTAAGTTTAGTTTGTATCCTAGACATTTTGAATACAGCATTGAGACTTTGTGTCTAATTTCAATTCTATAGAGTATGTTGATATTTTTGTTTTAGTGGGCAATTAACCCAGTTTGGCTCAGACCACAAGTTCCATCTAGACTTCTGTGAGTTGTAGCTTCTCTCTCTTTTTTGATGTTTAATTTAATTTAATTTAGTTTTAGATTTTATTTAAATAAGCTCTATACCCAAAGTGGGGTTTGAACTCACAACTCTGAGATCCAGTTGCATACTCTACCAGCTGAGCCAGCCAGGTGCCCCTGTGGGTTTTAGTTTCTAGGTCAGTTTCATTTTCAAAGTCTTCGCAATGTAGTTTGGATCTGTCCTACATGTGATCAGTATGAAGCACAGGCAGAAGACTGTTATTTGCTTTAGTTGTCAAAGATTTTGGCATGCTGTTTAGGATCAGATCCATGCATGTGAAGCTCAGGGGTGAACTCAAGAGTTCAGAAACACCTTTGGGGGGTCACTTTTCCAAAATCCTCCTCTTCTGTGATCTTTTCAGTATTTTTCAGTTGCCGAGGCTTCCATTGTGGTCCTCTCACCAGAAAGCAGAGCTTTATTTACCTTACTCTTGCTGCACACTTTCCCTGAGCTATCCAGAATCAATTGCTGGGAAGAGAGAGAGACAGAGAGAGAGAGGGAAAAAGCAACAGAGGTTTGCTCCAATCTTTTAGGACCACATATCATCCAAGTGGAGAGTAAGTTTCATCTCTCTCAGAATTTTAGGTGCCTGTTTTAACTTGTCATTGCTAAGACAGCTCTTCACCTCTTTACCAGCTGAAACTAGAGGACTTCTAGAGCTATCTCTGTCTGCAGAGATGTGTCCTTCCTGGTTTTGGACTGTGTGGAGACTAGGCTATAGTAGGCACAATTCTGGAGGCCAGGAGGGGCAGGCGATGGCAAACTCAACTCAGTTCTCTGGTACTGATTTCTGTTTTTCCCCATTTCCAGCTATTATTTACTTTTCATAGTCCTCAGACTATTCTACAATTCTATCTAGGTTATTTTAGTTGGATCAGTAGAAGAGACATAATAGAGTGTGCTTACTCCTTTTTACCCGAACCTGAACTCACTGTGTCTTTTTTTATACAAATAAACTTGATGCATATTTGTTGAACATCTATTAGTACATGAAATGACCAATAATGTTAATATTTTTTCTCCTAAACCCAACCCTACATCATTAACTATGTGAAGCATGAAACCACCATACAAACTCCCATATCATAGAGTATCATGGGGATAATTTTTTTCTAATTACCAAAGTAATATGTATGGAATTCAGAGAATTTGAAAAATAAAAAAAGCACATTTTTAAATTTTTACTTCTTAAGGATTTTATTTATTTATTTATTTATTTATTTATTTGAGAGAGAGTGTGCAAGTGGGAGGAGGAGCAGAGGGAGAAGGACAAGTAGACCTCTTGCTGAGCAGAGAGCCTGATGTGGGTCTCAATCCCAGGACCCCAGGATTATGACCTGAGCTACAGGCAGATAGAAAAGCACAAATTTAAAATGAAACATTAGGGGCGCCTGGGTGGCACAGCGGTTGGGTGTCTGCCTTTGGCTCAGGGCGTGATCCCAGCGTTATGGGATCGAGCCCCACATCAGGCTCTTCCGCTATGAGCCTGCTTCTTCCTCTCCCACTCCCCCTGCTTGTGTTCCCTCTCTCACTGGCTGTCTCTATCTTTGTCGAATAAATAAATAAAATCTTTAAAAAAAAATAAAATGAAACATTAATCTCTGTAATCCCAATATATGAGGAACCATTGTTAAAATTTGGATGTATGTGTTTCTAAGATTTTGTTCTTTAGAAATATGTACAAATTTCAAATAAAGGTAGAAACACAAATATTGTTTTTTACTTTTTCTTTAACGTAATAATATATTGGCCAGTGTTTTCTGTGACACTAAATATTATACACTACAGCAAGCTTTTTTTTTTTTTTAAAGCAAGCTTTTTAATAGCAGCATGGAATTCTATAATTTAGTCAGAACAAAGCTATGAACATTCAATGTTTAAAAATTTTAGCTATTGGGCGCCTGGGTGGCTCAGTCAGTTAAGTGCCCAACTCTTGATTTTGGCTTAGGTCATGATCCCAGGGGCCTGAGATCAAGCCCTGTGTTGGGCTTGGCAATCAGCAGGGAGTCTGCTTGAGGATTCTCTCTCTCCCTGTCCCTCTCCCTCTGCCTCTACCCGCTGCTTGAGTGCACGTGCAAACTCTCTCTCTTTCTAAAATAAATAAATCTCTAAAAAAGTTTAGCTGTTAAAATAATGGGAGGATAAGGTCTCATACACATAAGTGACTTTCACCTTGATTCCTTGCAAAAAACGCCTAAAGTAGAATTGCTGGTTTAAAGGCAATGCACATTTTTAAGGGTTTTGATACATATAACCAAAGTGCCTTCTAGAAAAGAGATTTGGAATGAAAATTGATACATATTTTATTAGGTGGTTTTCCCCAGTTTTTTTATTTTTTAATTTTTATTTATTTTTAAGATTTTTATTCATTTATTTTAGAGAGAGAGAGAGAGAGAGCAGGCATGAGCAGGAGGAGGGGCAGAGCGAGAGGGAGAGAGAATCTCAAGCAGACTCCCCACTGAGCCTGGAGCCTGATGCAGAGCTCAGTCTCATGACCATGAGATTATGACCTGAGCCAAAATCACCAGTGAGCTGCTCAACCCACTGAGCCATGCAGGCGCTGCCCCTCCATTTTTTTTTTTTTTAAGATTTTGTTTATTTATTTATTTGAGAGACAGAGCATGAGCAGGGGGGAGGGGCAGAGGGAGAGGGAGAAACAGGCTCTCAGCTGAGCAGGGAGCTCCAAATTGGGCTTGATCCCAGGATCCTGGGATCATGACCTGAGCTGAAGTCTCAGCCACCCAGGTGTGCCCCCCACCCCCTTTTTAAAAAGATTTTATTTCTTTCTCCAGGTTTTTTTTTTAATTAATTTTAAACTTACAGAAAACTTACAAGCCTGGAACAAACAACTTTCATGTATCCTTTACTTAGATTTACCATTTTTGACATTTTGCCATATTTGCCTTATCTCTCTCACTTTCTCTCTCTCTCTCTCTGCACACACACACACACACACACACGCTTGTTTACACTTTTTCAACCATTTGAAGGTGTATTGTGTATGTCATGTTTCCTTTTCTCTGAAGACTTCAGTGTATTTCTAAGAAAAAGAATATTCTCCTACATAACTACAGTACAGTTATCAAATTTAGGAAATTTAACAATGATAAAATACTTTAATTTTATCAGTGCTCTACAGTTTTATCTGCTCTACAGTCTATATTCCAGTTTCTTGAATTGTCCTAATAATGTCCATTATAGCATTTATTTGTCTATCTATCATCTATCTATCATCTATCTATCTATCAGTCTAGGACCACATACTGCATTTAGTTGTTGTATCTTCTAATCTTCCTTGATTTGGAACACTTCTTCTTTTTTTTTTTAAAGATTTTATTTTTTTGAGAGAGAGCATGAGAGAGAGAGAGAGAGAGAGAAGGCACAAGGAGAGGGGGAGGGCAGAGGGATAGAGAGAAGCAGGCTCTCCCTGTTGCCCCCCTGAGCAGAGAGCCTGACGCAGGGCTTGATCCCAGATGCTTAACCCACTGAGCCCCCAGGTGCCCCTGATTTGGGACAGTTCTCCAGTCTTTCTTAGTCTTTCATAACATTAGCATTTTTGTGGCATACAGCCTAGTGGTTTTATAGAATGTCTCTCAGTCTGAGCTTGTGTGATATCCTTCAGTAGGATGCTATATCCAGGTCTAAAAAATGACAAATGAAGTTGAAATAGCATCAAACATGGATATAGCTTTCATCAAGAGACATTCTTGTAGAAAATGGTGCTGACAAAGGATTACCCAATATGAAAATAACAAGGGATCAAGAGGACTGAACAATACAGCTGCTAGATAATTAATCCTCTTATCTAAAGTACAGCTAATGAAATTAGGTCGACAGAAATGGTTTTATTAGTGGTGGGGACTCCTGCCTTTTCAAAGGCAATACTGCGGTACTTTGTGCAGGCAAAGCCATATCTACCTCATACACAATTATCACGGGCAACTTGACTATTCAGTGTGTATCCATTTACTGAGTTAATCGGTGATGAGGATTACCTAGAGTTTGCATCTCTAGTCTTATGGTTATTTTATTTTGTTGTTCGCTCTTTTTACTAACAGGAAGCTAGAACAAGAGAAAATACAAGATTTTCTGCATTCTATAAAGAATTTGTGACTAATCTTTTGTTCATTTGACTTGTGGGGGTGGACCTAGTAACAAAGAGACTCATTAACATGAAATCCTCTCCAAGTCTAACCACTAAAAGAGTGGGTTCACCTGACAAATTATGTCACCTCTAGGAGGGGGAGTAGGGAAGCAGGCAGACTTCTGCAGTCTCAATAGGGATGGTCTTTGGAAAAACTTACTTCCAAACATAGAAGAACTCAGGATCTAGTTCACATGTGACCTCCTTGAAAGACTAGTAGCCACTTAACTTTTGCCAAGCAAGAGACGAATGGAGAATATTTGACAAAAGATCCGGCAAACATGAAGAGGAGTGCAGGAAAATGGAAGAAAGCAAAGTGTGAAGTGTCAGTCTCTTCTGCTGTAACTGTTCTCTCTTTCTTTCTTTCTTTCTTTCTTTCTTTCTTTCTTTCTTTCTTTCTTTCTTTCGTGTGCTTTGTTTCTTTAGCAAGGATTAGCTCATAGGCCATTGATAGACCCATGCCAGTATAATAATAGTGGGTTCAAGTGGAATTTTTCTCTGCATGTTAATATTTGGGAGCAATTAGGGGCACCTGGATGGCTCAGTTGGTTAAGTGTCTGCCTTCTTCTCAGGTCATGATCCCAGGTTGCTGGGATCAAGGCCCACATGGGGCTCCATACTTAGCGGGGAGCCTGCTTCTCTCTTTCCTTGCTTGTTCTCTCTCTCTCTCTGTAAAATAAATAAATAAAATCTTAAAAAAATATTTGGGAGCAATTAAAGAAAAAAAAACCTTATAATGCAGGAAGACCTTAAGAAAAAGCTGAAAATTCTACAGAAGCCCTCTTTTTGGTATAAAAAAGTGGATGGTTTAGTTATATTATTAGAGATCCACTAAGAGATTCCAGATCCACTAGGGGTGCCAGCCACACACTCCAGAGGAATTTTAACTGTGCAAGCAGCTCCACTGTTAGTGCTCTGGGTAGGTTCTAAGTGGTCCACTTCAATTCTTTTTGCCCTAAAGTCCTCAGTTGCGCAAAATTTGAGATTGTTTTTGGAACATTAATTTGGAGTTACCGCTGAAACGCCTGCAATTAGAAAGGCAACCTCTCAGTTTTTATTTTACTAAAAATAAGCAGACACACCTCATCACCCTACTGCCACCCCCACTCCCCAAGTCTATTCCTATTGTCCCTGAGGGAGAGTTAGCAGGAGAGTCTTTGAAACTCTGAGACAGCAGCAGCAATGAGGTGGAGAGGTGGTAAGGCCCAGGGAGGTTGAGGGGGTGGGGGTGGAGGGGCTCTGACAGGCAGGGGACCACCATGCCCTGTGGCCCTGGCCCAGGGCCAGGAGATGGAGCTCAGGGCCTGCCGTCCCTCCTCTTCTGGGGCCTGGCCCTCGCTGCTCCTTTGCCTTTGGCCACACTGGTATGCCAGAGCAGCCTATGCTGGGGAATCTCAGCAGCCGCAATTCCGGACCCTCAAGCGTCAAACACCCAAAGGAAGGAAAGGCGCCTCAAGGAGGGACCTACTGTTAAAGGAGCATCCCAAGAGTGGAGAGTTAAGGACAATTTAGTCTTTCTTACAATATGTTTGTTCTCTCATATGGCATTCAAAGTTTTTGGTCGCAGGAGCCCCTTAACACTTCTGAAAACTATCTTCTTGAGTATATACATCGATATTTATATTAGATTTTAAAAGAAAAATTTTAAACGCAGTAATACAGAAACACACATTCCATTAGCCTTCACAACAGAAGTGAAATAACTCCTAATTGTAGCCTCAGAAAGTTCCCCCATGAATGAGAGTTAATAATAGTGGAAAAGGCAAGTAAAATCTTAGTATTATTAAGGAACTATTTTTAGGGGCACCTGGCTGTCTCAGTCAGAAGAGCATGCGACTCTTGATCTCTGGGTCTTGAATTCAAGCCCCACATTGAGTGTAGGGATTACTAAAACAAACTAACAAAGAAACAAACAAACAAAAAAAAACCCCAAAGACAGAAAAAAAAATTTTTTTTTTTAATCTTGCTGACTCCTGAGAGACTTTACTCTCAACTTTAAGAACCACTGCTCCAAAAATTACAGTTTAGAAACAGGGCCTTCACTTCTTCAACAATTTAGTCAAGAGCCCTGTGGAATCCCGAGCAGGGTCTGCACTGCTGCAGCTATCTAGACAGTGACCTGTGGAATTTACAGATCTCTGGGATGTTATCTTCATCACTTCTCACTACAACATTTGCCCTTGGGTCTGTTCTTTCCAAAAAAAAAAAAAAAAAAAGAGCAGAACATACCAAGTACCATCAGTTGCTGAAAAGAATAAACTTAATTGAAAGGAAAAAAACAAATTCCTGAAAAGGAGTAAGACTATCAACAAAAGCTTCACAAACCAAGAATTCACTTGAAAAGAACACCCAACAAAATAAGAATGCATCTATGCATTTTAATGAAGGGCTGGCTAAAATCAGGAAACATTGAAAAATATAAAGCCAGTGGAAAAAAATGCTTGTTATGGTGTAAACTAAGAAGAAAATGTAAAGAAATCTGTAGAAAAACTTTTTAAGTTCAGAAAAATAATGAGTAAGAATTCGGTAAGCCTCTTAGAGATAAGATAGCTCTTAATGAAGCTATTAGCTATTGAAGAGAAAGTTAAGTGTGGGCCCTGTCATGCTACAGGAAGAGGAAGTTGGAATGAGCAAAACATCAATCCCAAGAAAACCTGAAAGTATGTAAGTGATCTCTAAAACGAGGAAATAATCTCTTGATTATAAAAGATATGATGCTAAAGTTTCGAATAATTGTCTTGTGCAGATCGATTCTGAAACTGAGAAAGAAATAGGAATGAAATTGTATTTTCTTTAAAATTTTTATTTATTTGTTTGAGAGAGAGAGAGAGAACATGGGAAGGGCAGAAGAAGAGGGAGAGAATCTCAAGCAGACTGTGTGCTGAGCTCAGAGCCCGACATGACCCTGAGATCATGACCTGAACTGAAACCAAGAGTCAGATGCCTAACTGACTGAGCCACGCAGGTTCCCCAAAACTGTATTTTCTAAATTAGATGATGGAGAGCCAGGGAATCACTAAGGTGAGAAAGCGAAAGAGGAGATAGTTCTATAAGTTATCAATTGCTGCATCATAACTCCAAAACTTAATGGTTTAAAGCATCGGGGATCTATTATTTTTTTCATGATTCTCTGGGTTGGCTGACAGTGTATCTGCTGGTGTTGCCTGCATTCAGCTGGAAGGTGGTTGTGCTGGAAGGCCAATGTTGCCTCACTAACATGTCTAGCATTTGCTGCTGGCTGTCCATTGGGAGCGTCAGTTCTTTTACATGTGACCCCATATTCCCTAGTAAGCTAAACTGGCATCCTTATATGATAGTGTCAGGGCAGCATGATAAGATGAAAGCAGAAGCTGCATGTCCCTTAAGACCTGGCTTTGGAAGTCACATAACACCACTCCTGCCACAATCTGTTGACCAAAGCAAGTCATAAGATGGGTCCAGATTCTGGGAAATAGACAACCTCTTGATGGGAGGAAGAGTAAAGTCGCATTGCATAGGATCGTGGGAGGAATTTGTGGTCATATTTTGCATTTTATCACAACAGAGAATGGATATGACAAAGGCCCAAGCTACATTAACATTAGTTCAAGGAGTGAAACCATTCACAACTTCAGCTGAGTGTTAGATGTCAGTTATGCATGATTGAAAGAGAACTTAAGGAAGGTGGAGCGAGATACTTGTTAGTTGTAGTCGGTGCAAGACCTTTAGAAAATGTATCACAAAGCTGAGAAGTGAACTCATTCATCAGACAGAATAACTGGAAGAATATAAGCAGAAAAGAAGGATTACGAGTAGTCAGGTTCAGAGAAAGGGAAATACCAAATCAGTAAAATCAATAAAATGGAGGTGAGCTGTAGAATATGAAAATACACGGCAACATTTTATTCTGCACAAGAATACCCATGATAATGGATCCTGTTTGTGATACAAAGAGCTATTGCTGGAAAGATGAAGCAAGCCAGACAGAAATTAAGAAAGGAACAAGTAAAAAGAAGTAATAAAAAAGTTGGTAATACTCTGAAAATTGAGGATTGTTAAAGCAACTCCAAGAAGACATTTTGTGCTCTCTTTCCAACTAATACATTAACTTTATTTCTAAGATGTCAAGTGCTTTGCTTCCCATTGTAACGGGAGACTTTAAAAAAATAGCAATACAATAGCTCATGTCTCCCTCCATGAAGGGATCTTTTAAGCTCATTGCCTAAAGGTGGAGGGGTATAGTACCCCTTGGTGATGAAGGATATCTTGTAAAATTACAGGTACCCTATGACCATTAATGGAAGAGATGTGCTTAGACTGTAACCCTGATACAGTATTAATCAATATCCAAAAAAATTCTTCCCCATCCACCCCAATGGTTAGCTTGGTTGACTCTGGTACAAATCCCAACCCTTCTCAGGTATGCCCATCACAAACTACTACCAGCAGGACTTCTGTCTCCTCCTGGTCAGTTTGAACCACCTTTCCTCCACTTCGTGAGCATGAAACGTTACTTCTATCCTTATTCATGGAAGGCCTCCACTGCAGGCCTAAGATAAATGTAACGGGCTTCTACCTGAAATAATGGCCTTGTTCTATGGTTATTAAAGCTATAAACATTGACCTCCACCTTTTATCTTTAGTAATATGCTTTTGGTAATTACAAAGAATGCTATTCTTTTTATTTTATTTTTAAATATTTTTTTAAAGATTTTATTTATTTATTTGACAGAGATAGAGACAGCCAGCGAGAGAGGGAACACAAGCAGGGGGAGTGGGAGAGGAAGAAGCAGGCTCATAGCGGAGGAGCCTGATGTGGGGCTCGATCCCATAACGCCGGGATCACGCCCTGAGCCGAAGGCAGACGATTAACCACTGTGCCACCCAGGCGCCCAAAGAATGCTATTCTTAATATGTAATTTGATGCATATATACATGGATTTCTGTTAGGTCAGAAATACTTAGGAGAGAAATTAGTAGGTCACAGGGTATGTGTATGTTCAATTTGAGCAGGTAATGCCAGTTTTCCAAAGTAGTATTAAGTACTTAAAAGATATATAAACACATAAACAAAAGGAGCCTGTCTTTCATTTAAGATTACTTTGCTGAAGACCCCAAAGCAATTTTTAAGGGAAATTAAGAATTAAAAGAATTAAACTTTGAAAAAATGAAACAAAGTGTATGTGTGCATTAACAAACCATTAAAATTTGTTTTGATTCTGATTGGGATGAAGTCACAATAATTTCTCCACCAAATAAACCCTTTCCTTTCTATAATTCATATGAGAATACTATTTTGTAGCATATATCAATAAAAATTGAATGAGGTAATTAAAAGTTGTCTATAGATTGGTTTAATATACTGGAACCTATCGGTTCAATACACTGGAAATCATATGGTGTTTAATGGTTAAATGTGTGATAAGATACTTATTACTCCAGATAATTTTGTCCTGGGGCTTCAATGTAAGCCAATACATCTCTGGTCTACAGACTAACCCAATTGGTTAACACACAGATGACATTATCATATGCTGTCATAAATGGACCTGCTGCCTTCTTTACTATCTGAAATGATTTCAGCAAACTAAGGTGAAGAAATTACTTACAAAATCATCCCCATTATATTTTTAAATTTTTAATATATTCTTTGCCTTCAGCTGAAAAGGATTTGAAATATTAGTATGCTTGTAACATGGCTGGAAAAGCTAAAAAAATTACTTATGCTAACAAAATTATTGTAATGGAGTGTTACATCTCTTTCTGAGTTATTGACAACCCTGATAAAAAAAAAAAGGAAAATACCCACCTAAAAGAAACAAAGAGTTAAAAAGAGAAAAAAACCCTTTCAGTTACTGAAATTCTTTCTTTTTTTTTCCAGTTACTTAAAATCTTTTTTTGTTTTAAAGATTTTATTTATTTATTTGACAGAGATAGAAACAGCCAGCGAGAGAGGGAACACAAGCAGGGGGAGTGGGAGAGGAAGAAGCAGGCTCATAGCGGAAGAGCCTGATGTGGGGCTCGATCCCATAACGCCGGGATCACACCCTGAGCCGAAGGCAGACACTTAACCGCTGTGCCACCCAGGCGCCCCCAGTTACTTAAAATCTTAAGGGTAAATAGTACCAAAAGGAAAAAGGAGCTTAAGTTTCCCATCCACTTGTTTTCGTCTTCAAGTTTTCCTTTCCCAATACTACAGAAATTGTGATGGAGCAGGAAGGGGAAGGTTCAGAAATTTTACCTTTAATTTATCAAGTTATATCAACCTGGGTGGTCCATTTGTCAAAAGGTAAGAAAGTTGACATAAAAAATATACAAAAATTAACATACTAAATGTTTGAAGTCTTTTAAATGTCACACATACAAGAGAAAAGTGCACACATTATAAGTATACAGCTTGATGAATTATCACAATTGTTGTCATCAAGGTAAAAAAATAGAGCATAACCAGCATCCCAGAAGTTCCCAACCTCTTCCCTCCCAGTTGTTCTGCCCCCTTTCTCTTCCTCAAGTGTAGCCATTGCTGTGACTTTTAACACCATAGGATAGTTTTACCTATTTTTAAAAAATGTTATATAAATGGAACCATACAGCATGTATTCTTTTGTGTCTAGATGCTTTCACTTAACACTGTTTTGTGAGATTTAGCCATTCTATTCTATTTCTTATTTTTTAAAAAAGATTTTATTTATTTGAGAGAAAGAGCGAACATGAGCAGGGTGGGAGGGCTGAGGGAGAAGCAGACTCCCTGCTGAGCAGGGAGCCTGATGTGGGACTCGATCCCAAGATCCCAGGACCCTGGGATCCTGATCTGAGCTGAAGGCAGCTGCTTAACTGACTGAGCCACCCAGGCACCCTAGCCATTCTATTTTAGATAGCAGTAGTTCATTTATTTTCATTGTTGTTTAGTTTCCATTGTATAAATATACCAACATTTATATCTTCATTCTGTTGATGGCTATTTGGGTTGTTTCCAGTTTGGGACTTCACAATTAATGCTGCTACAAACTTTCTTCTACACATCTTTGATGCATATATATATGTGTTTCCATTGGTGTTTCTGTTTCTCCACGTCATCACCAATGTTTGTTTCTGTCTTTTTATCTTTAGCCATTTTTTTTGTTGTGTATTATTGGTTCTCATTTTGGCTTGACTGTGTGCTCAGTGAAGGCAAGGCCACATCTGTCCTGTTCATAGCTGTATCACTATTCATAAAACATAGTACAAATAATAATAAAAGTGGCAATAACAATAATAAAAATGAAGATTGATTGAAACTAATAACTACACTCAGAGTTTGCAACTTGAGCTTATGTTTATAGTTTTACTTTTACTTGTTAAAATGAATAGTTTTTAAATGGTGTTATGATTCAGATATCATAAATCATTTCCAATGTTTTCCTTGATGTGAAACCATAAATGACCTCACCTCTTCCCCTGACACCCACCCTCCCAAACACACACACGGTGCAAATTTAGGGCAATGGTCCAGGGAGAACTATACATATGTATCTCCCCTTTAATTTTATTCAAATATTTTGATAGAAAAATTAAATAATTTACCTGCTAAGTAATTTTAGGTATTTTTCTTATATTAAAACAAACACAAATTTAATGGTATCCAAAC
Organism: Ursus maritimus; assembly: GCF_017311325.1. Classification (NCBI taxonomy): domain Eukaryota; kingdom Metazoa; phylum Chordata; class Mammalia; order Carnivora; family Ursidae; genus Ursus; species Ursus maritimus. Next base: position 970,997 of record NW_024424119.1, read on the forward strand.
TGATTGAATATTGTGCTTACATAGGAAGTTTGAGTCACTTCAAAATCTATCTGTATACCCTTGGCCACCATATTCTTCTCAGCCAAGTCTGAAAAGCTTTGATAATAATGGAGAATTAATGAAGTGTTTCATTTGGGTAGAATCATGATTCGGTTTTTACATTAGGAGGATAATTTTGGCTTGCACTACAGAAGATGAGTTGGAGGGGATAGGGGTGGATGAAGAAGCACTGGAGGTAGAGATAACATTAGAGAATTATGTAATATTAATCAATTATATTATAATTATTCATTATACTGTAATAATCCAGGTGAGAGATAAATTGGCCTAAACTCACAGCACAGGGCATAGAGAAGAATAGGCACCAAGGTTTCTAATTTTATTAGCTATTTACTTTCATGTTCACCATGACTCTATAAAACATCATCTAAACATCTAATTATTGGTTGTGGTTTGTATTATACCTGTATAAATAACTTACATATGTGATAGGATAAATATAAATGTTAATGAGCATTACTATTATTTAATTCCTTATATTTGCAAAAGTCAAATGGACTTCAATATATTCAAAATTAGATATTATTCAGTAGTGTATCAATTTGCTGCATTACATATAAAGAAATTTACAACTATTGTCTCTGAAGTGATCTAAATAGTAGTTCACATAACATAAAAGCTTCAAGGGAAATCTTCGTATCCATTATACAACTCCATCTTATTGCAATTGGAGTTTTTAACTGGACCTAAATAAATTAATCTACAATATGGCTAAAATGTTAATATTATCATTGTAATTCACAATATACCGGTATTAGATACTTTAGGGACTCAGCACTGCCACAAATCCATTTGATTTTCAGGTCAGTTTCCAAAACTGTGAAGTTGCTAATAAATTCACAGTGCTTTCTAGCTTTTGAAGTGTTTTGGCATTTCACATTATCTTCTTTGATGTTCAACATCATTGAAGTCAGCAAGGCTGGTATGTCACCCTAATTTTTCAGTTCAAAAAAGCTCTGAGATTTCATTTATTGTATTTATCAAATGTTATTTGTGTAACATCATGCATCTGCAAACTGTAAAGGGACTGGAATTCAGATTTCCAAACTTTTTATTCTGGTGTACCAGGTTGCCAGTCTAATATAGCATATGGCTTCCTAAGTACCCTGGATTTTAGTAGCTCTTTGACAAATTTCTTAACCCGTATACTTCAGTTTTCATATCTAAAATAAGGAGAAAATAATGATACCTAGCCATTGAATTATTATAAGGATAAATTTAGCTAAATTTGTGAGGCATTTAAAAACAGTGTCAAGCTCACAGTAAGCTCCAAATAAATGTTGGGTTATATATTTATTGTTTCAGCATACCCAACTGACTTGTAAGGAGGGTTGGGATCCTCATAGTATACACATTTGGAAAATTCTCAGTTGAGTATATATATTAAGCAAGTTCAGACGTGTATATGGGTATTAAAGCATAAACCTTGTTTCTAATTTAATAACTAAAGAAATGTGGTGGCCCAATAATCCCATTAGCCTTACTTAATTAACCACATTTCATCTGACCTCGATATGCTCTTCCCAGAGAGAAAAGACTTCAAGGGTGTGGTAAGTAGACCTGTCGAGATATTTTAAAAAGCAGAGATCCGTGGATTGTAACAGGAAGCTCAGCACATTATACAGTCCGAGTGTGCTCAGGAGTGTAATATCTGCCCAGTCTTAGATGAGAGGACGTTAGGGGGAACGCTACAAGGGACCCAGCTGGGTACTCTGCAGGAAGTTAAAAAAAAAATTGTTGAGCTTTGAAAAACATCTGGTGTTAGCCATCTGTCTTCGGCAGTACAAAGGCTTAAGGTCTATGTGGTTCCTTCTGACACCTTGCATGGCGGAGTTTCAGCGCAGAAGTAACAAGTAGTGGCAAGCTAATTTAAGTACGTTCTCGGGGTCCGGAGACACTTGCACTTCCTGTTACCACAATTCAGGCCAAACTGCTGTCAATCCCTAGTTTTTGAGAGCTTCCCCAGCCTCGATTCCTATTGTGGCCACCCTCGGGTCTCCTCAGCTCCAGCGCACACCTGGGTGGGCCGTGCTCCACCTAGGTGCTTTGGAATATGGGACAGTTTCGCTCTTCTCGCGAAAGAACACGGTCTTTTGCTTGAGTTACTCGTTAAAAGGTTGGCACAGTCGGGATCTCCCATTGTTGTTAAGAGGCGCAGGAGCCCGGCCAGTAAGACGCTGTCACTGCTGCCCAGCAGCGAGCCCCAACATCCCAGCCAGGCTCCGCTGGGCATTCCGAAGCCCCACCCATGGCAACGCCACTCTGACGTCCGCGCGCCGGAGGCCGCCATAGGTCCGCGTCGCGGCCCAGGGCGACGTGTGGCGCGTGGACTCTATCAGGTCCAGCCCTGCGGGAACCCGGTAGACACTTCCGGGCAAGGTTCTGTGCACCTGTTCCTTCCTTCTCCTTAAGTGTCTTTCCCTCTGGGAAAAAGTGGACATGCCCCTCCCCAGAGAACAAGATGCACTACAGCAAACCTAACTTAAGAACAGCACGGAAGACTAACCCCAAAGCAAGAAGGTGCCCGGCATTTCTTTAAGCTGTTTGGAAGTTCACGTGACCCACTAAGTGCCGGGGCCCAGTGGTCACGTGACAGCGCGCGCGCCCTCGCGCAGCGAGAGCCGGCAGGCGCTGTGCGCGCGCCTTCGCCGCTGCCTCGCATCCCCTCGACGGGAGGGTGAGGAGCGGCGGAGTGATCAGGCGTCTGGGGGCCGGTGCGCGTGCGCAGCGAACAGCTGTCACCCAGTGCGGAACAAGTCTTCCAAATTTCCCAAATCTCCCTGGGCCGAAGGCCACCCTCTTCCTCCTCATCTTCCTCCTCTGGGTCGTATCCCGGTCCCTACCCGCGCGCCAGGTAACCGCTTTTCCGGAGTCCGGGCGATAGGGATGGTGGGGGGGAGGGGCCCGGGCGGTCTTCTCGGCACTGCCCCCCTCTGCTCCCGGCCGCTGGGGGTGCCGGTGTCCGGGGGAGGGGAGAAGCGGGCGGGAGGCGCTTGGTCCCCCACCGCCGCCGCTGTCATGCTGGGGAGAGAGCGGCCGGCCATAGTCGCTGCGGAGGGAGGCGGGAGCCAGTGACAGTCCGCTCCGGCCCTCTCGGGGGTTCGGTCCCCGCGCTCGTCGTTCTGCTGGGGGCCGAAGTCTGGGTCGCGCTCCTTCGGTCAAAGGAGCGCGCGGGTGGTCCAGGGATGCCGACTCCTTTCCATTCCTGTTCCAGCCTGGTCTGCGGCGGACTCCGGGGAGGCACGGCCTGCTGAGCCCTCGGTGCCATCTGTTCTTTGGGACTGTCACGACCCGGGGGGTGAAGGCGGGGGCTCCTCTCCAGAACACCTCGCCGCAGGCTCGCAGCCTCTCTCCCGGGTTCGTCCTCAGCCCCCGTTCTGTTGGTTTTTCCGGCAGGGGCCATTTCTTCCTGCAGTGCCTGAAGCCACGATGCGGTGTAGACCGTGGGAGCTTAATAAATGAGTTGGATCGCTTCGCGTGGAATGCCAGGCACGCACGGGACGTGGCGTAGGGTGGGGATGTGGAGGAGGGAGTCAGGCAGGCTGGGGCTCCGGGTTCGAACTTGGGTTTTTCCTCCAGGCTTAGCCAATGAAACCAGCAGGGCTAGAGTCAGATGCTTTCCGGGTGAACTTGGAGCCAGTCTTCCCCTAAACTGCACGCTGCAGGTCTGCACGGGCTGGCTTTGGTCGTGGGTGATGCCCAGGAGGGGCTTTGTATGGTTTCTGCTCCAGGAGAAAAGACGGCAAACTTTTTTTTTTTTTTTTTTAAGCACTTGGTAAATTACCCCTCAAGGGGGTTTATCAAAACCTGCTTTGGAAATGTAGGTTAGAAGTTGGCGTTGGTTCACCCTTATCTTGGTGAAAGTTTCTGGTAGGCTCAGTTCCACCTAGGTTCGGACCAAGTTTTGACCTATTTCACCCACTTGAATTTGCTGTAATTTTTATTTTTAATCTTGGGAAATTCGGCTTCACCGTTTAATTACTAATATAATTTCGAAGTGTTGTGATTGAAAATTAGTGACTTTAGTTCTTAAAGGTCCATTTTTGCTTTGAAGTACTTGGTTCTCCTTTAGGATCCTTACTCAAATTCTGCCTTGCTGGTCTCCTCCCAACCCCCCATGCTTTGTTTTGGAATGTATTACACGGCTGTTCCGGCTTTTTAGACCCTCTTTCTCCCAATTTAAGTTTAAGTTAAGTTTTCACACACTTTACAACACTCCACGAACTTGGTAGTACAGTACAATTTAAATCGGAGGCTTGTTTCGTTTTATTAACAGATTTTAATCGGTTGCTTGTCTAAAGTTAAAAACATATGTTTTAAACGTTGTAGGTGCACAATGCTTTTTAAAAATCCAATATTAACCTTTCTGTAAGAATGAAGATTTTTAAGAAGCAGTGAACAGGTACATAATTTTTAAAAAGTTATTTAGATGAAAGGATGAAAATCTGGTGTTTTGAATTATCTACTTGACACCTTCTGAATCACCCAGGACTAAGTTAGGTGCCTAACTAACCTTGGGTAGTCTGTGAATTCTTTTCTTTCTTTTTCTCATTGCTTTGTCATTGTATCTTGACTGCCCCCCCCCCCCATTAGAATGTTAAGGCTTTGAGAACAAGTTCTCTGTTTTTTTTTCCTTTGCTGTATTTCTAGCAATTTACCATAATGCCTGGGGTGCTAAAACATCCTCTCTCTTTTTAAATAACAGCTTTATTAAGATACAACTCACATACCGTATAATCCATCTATTTATTTTTTTACTTTTTTTATTTTTGAGATTTTATTTATTTGTCAGAGAGAGCACACAAGCAGGGGGAGTGGCAGGCAGAGGAAGAAGCAGGCTTCCCACTAAGCAGGGAGCCCAAGATCCCTGAGCCAAAGGCAGATACTCAACGGACTGAGCCACCCACGTGTCCCAAATCCACCTATTTAAAGTGTACAATCCACTGGTTTTAGTATGTGCATGGAATTGTGCAACCATCATCAGAATCAATGTTAGAACATTTTTATCACCTTCAAAGAAACCCTGTTCTCATTAGCAGTTATTGTCCCTTTCTCACCGCCTCCAGTCCCCTTTAGCCCCAAGCAATGACTAATCTGCTTTCTGTCTCGATAGATTTTCCTATTCTGGATATTTCATGTAAGTATAACCATATAATATGTGGGTTTTTGTGACTGGATTCTTTCACTTAGTGTAATGTTTTCAAGGTTCATCCATCATGTAGCATCTATCAGTACTTTATTCCTTTTTATGGCTGTCTTGTATTCCATTGTATGGATATATCACTTTTTGTTTATCAGTTGATGGGCTTTTGGGTTGTTTGTATTTTTTGGCTATTTTGAATAATGTGCTATGAACATTCACAAACTAGTTTTAGTGTGTATGTGTGTTTTCTTTACTCTTGGATATATACCTAGTAGTGGAATTGCTGGGTTAAACCTTTTTTCTAGAGTGAATAGATGGATGAAGGAGGGATAGTGTCAGGGATACTCTCTCTAGGCCTTTGAGGGACCTATTCTGCTCCACCACCAAGTCCCTTTCTCTAGAGGCCAGAAGTCTCTGTGTGGGGCTTTGTCCTGTGGATAATGATGTGTTTTTCTTGTCTGGATGTCTTTAAGATCATCCCTTTATGTTAGCCCAGTTTTTCTTCATACAGCAAACGATTATTCCCTGGATACTAATTTGTTATATATTTATTAGAGGTATGGTGATAAAACATATATTCCATATTATCATTAAACTCAGTGTCTAATGCAGGTCTTTCAGTCTTTTAAAATTTATATTATTTTTTGTTATTATGAATATTCAGTACTCCTCTGCCCACCTCCATTTCTAATATGAATTTCTTGGGAGTTGTGCAAGAGTTAAAGTCACTTGTTTTTCTTCATTTGCTACCAATCTAGGTTTTGTTGAACCTAAAATATAAATTTTAAATACTGTATTATTGTCTTTAAAATATTGTATTGCACACCCCCAAAGATTCTTGTTTTTCCACCCTCCATTCACTTTGGGAGAAGATGCTAATCACAGAGGTCTGCACTTGCAGGGCCTAACCCTTTCCCCACATAAGCAGCTGGAACAATCCCATCCTTCTCTCCCTGAAGATGAAGTCCTCTCAGCTCTCTCAGTAAGGCTTTGCCCAGCCAATCTCCTCCTTCCACCAAACTTTCTCCCCCATTTCCTGGCTAGGTGGGACCGGTGCCCTGCTCACATTCTTGTTCCCTCTACCTTGACTGCTACCCTGACCTGCGCTTCTTTGTCTGGTTAATTCCATCTCATCCTTCGGATGGCTTACTTAGCTCAGTTGTTACTTCTTCAAGTTAGTCTTCCCTCAATACTGTACACTAGCCATAGTATTCTTTTTTTTTAAAAAAGATTTTATTTTATTTATTTGACAGAGAGAGAGACAGCCAGCGAGAGAGGGAACACAAGCGGGGGGGAGTGGGAGAGGAAGAAGCAGGCTCCTAGCAGAGGAGCCTGATGTGGGGCTCGATCCCAGAACGCAGGAAATCAGGCCCTGAGCCGAAGGCAGACGCGTAACGACTGGGCCACCCAGGCGCCCCTAGCCATAGTATTCTGTAATCTCTCTCCTTCATAGTCTTAAACAATTATACGATTAGTTGTGGATCACTGTTCTGTGCAAAATGTTGAAAGTGGTTAATTACTTCTGGGTGGTGGACTTATGGGTAATTTTTCTCACTTGTGTCTGTGTGCATTTCTCCTGTGTATCAGTATGACTTTTGTGAAAAGGGGAATAAAGAAAAATCATCAGTAATATCCATTTTATTTTAATAAAATTCTTTCTAATCTTTTTTGTTTTAATAACCTAGATGAAATTTTACTATAGCTTCAAATATCAAACTTTTATTACATTTTAATTCTTTCTCATATCTAGGGATAATTGGGAATGGTGAGCATATTTTACTATTGGTTGTCTAGGGATGGAATTTCTGGTATTGAAATTAAGCTGATTCTTAGGAACAGAATCTAGCTTTGATACTATTAGGGTATGATAGCGTAAATAACTCATTTTCCTTTTTCCCTGAGAAATCTTCTTGCTCTAGTACATTTGTATGTTTCATAGTACAGAGTTTTTCCTTGCACAATTGCTTGTTATTTGCACTATTTGTCTTATTTTTGCTGGGTGGTTTATTCTGCCTAGTAGTGGGTATATTTTTTCAGTAGATTTTTGAGCACCTACTATGTGTCATATGCTATGTTAGATGTGGAGCATACAGCAAGTGAACACAATAGACAAGTGATTACCATTTCCTGGAAGAGGATTATTTTGAGTATGAATTGTTTAGTTACACTGTTGCTGTACATTTTCAGATACACAGTGGCTTCAGCTACTATGGTATTTATGAGCTGTTGGTCCACAGAATCTTTAAAATTTATTTTAGATTTTTTTTGCATTTGTGTTATTTATTATTGAGGGTAAATACTTAAGGAGCAGAATCATGTGTCATCAAAACCGTTTTGATTCTGACTTCTTTTTTTTATATCTCCATCCAGTTCTAGTTATTAATTTGACATCTCTACTTTGTAACTGGGTAACCTGGGATCTTTCCTCTCAGCTCTGCTTCTCTTGTTCTCTCATGCATCTCATTCCATTTCACTGTTCACTTTAGGAAACCTGTGAGTTATCCCAGGTATCTACCTCACGGTTTCTCAGCCCTCCTCACATCCAGACTATTGCTAAACGTTTATCATTTCTGCTTGCAAAATGTGTATTAGATTAACCTTCTAGTCTCTACTTGGCATTATCTCAGTAGCCACTCCAGCCTCCTTCCCATTTCTGCTCCACTCATTATCTTTTAAAATGCAAATTGGATCATTCTCATGGCTCTCAGGAGACTTAAAATTCCTGCATTATCTCTTCCTATCGGAAGCAACCCCCAAACCTTAGCTAGATGGTTTTAGTTTTCCTATTTCCCATTGGCTTTTCTTTTTCTCAAACTGTACACGCCCTTGCCGAAAGTGCCGTTTTCTGCCAGACTTTCTTCCCACTTTCTTTTTGGTACATCGTTCCAGTCTCTGCTTGAATGTACTTCCTCAGAGAATCCTGACCTGTCATGCCAGCCTCTTCGCCAATGTAAATCAGTTTTCCTAATGATAATCTATCTTAATTCCCTAATTGTTTCCTTCCATAACACTTAAGCATGTAGCAAAGGAACACAATAAATCAGGGATTCCCAACATTTCATGAAAAAGGATTATTTTGAGCGTGGATGTTTAGTTACAATGTTGCTTTATATTTATGTGATTATTTGATTGTTTCTAAACTAACTGTAAGAATTCTACAAGGGCAGGGACCCAAGTATTTTTATTCATTTGTATCATACCAGGATACTGTTGTCTCATCAATATTATATTACAGTTACTCAGTAAACACTTTTCAAAATACTTTGCCACCTGTGCTGTACTCTGATATTTTCCATTTTGTTGCATATCATATATTATTATTATTTTTAAAGATTTTATTTATTTATTTAACACAGATAGAGACAGCCAGCGAGAGAGGGAACACAAGCAGGGGGAGTGGGAGAGGAAGAAGCAGGCTCATAGCGGAGAAGCCTAATGTGGGGCTCGATCCCATAACGCCAGGATCACGCTCTGAGCTGAAGCCAGACACTTAACGACTGTGCCACCCAGGCGCCCCTGCATATCATGTATTATAAAAATATTGATATAATCTACCAAATTAGGTAGGATTGCAGGCTGCAGTCTGAACAACACAGCTCTAAGACTGTAGGAGGAAAATTCTTCATTTACATTAGCTCCTCCCCCCCTTTTGAAACACAGTTGCTATTCTCTGATTCTTGTCTGATTGGAAGTCCAAGTGCCAATAGCTATCCTCCACCCTTCCTATTAAATGACTATTGCTGAAAGCTAGTTCTTTTTTTTTTTTTTTTTTTAAAGATTTTATTATTTATTTGACAGAGACACAGCGAGAAAGGGAACACAAGCAGGAGGCGTGGGAGAGGGAGAAGCAGGCTTCCTGCTAAGCGGGGAGCCCAAAGCAGGGCTCGATCCCAGGACCCTGGGATCATGACCTGAGCTGAAGGCAGACGCTTAACGACTGAGCCACCCAGGCACTCCTGAAAGCTGGTTCTGCTTAGAAATTCTGGCCTGATCTCAAAGGAGAGTTGCTTAAGGTCCCGTTGAGAAAAATCTAAATCGGACTCTACCTTAGGTCTTATCCTCTAGGTTTCTCTGGGTCACTAATAGCCAATACTCTTCTACTCTCTTTGGTTAAGCTCATTGCAGGTGTGCAGTAAGTCATTGAATTTTAAGGCTGGCTGGCCTCTAATCAATTTTATTTTCTCAATTTTTTTACAAACCAAACAAAGTTCCAAAAATGATAACAAAGAGATCAAGGCAAATGAGTAAGTGTTTGTGAAGATATGAATTAAGGAGCCTGGCTTGGTAAGGATGTCATGTCATGTTCAGTAGATCATCAGAGCTGATCCTAGAGCTGTGGGTTCTCATTTATTCACTTTACCAGAACCTCTGCAAGGAAGGCTTGGTGTTGTTTGGTTTCCATCAATGAAATATTGATCTCTCATCTATTTTGCTAACAAAATATTAGAAATAACCTAAGTATCTAGTACAAGGGCTGTTTTTAACTGCACACTGTGATGTGGTATTTGTAACTTGGATGAATATTTTAAAATGTTAGAATTATTCCAAACCTACGTTTAATGAAAGAAAGCATTATACAAAATTGTATATATCACATGAGCCCAGTTGTGTTTAAACGTGTTTGTTTATAAATGTACATATGTTAGAAAAAATACACTGGAATGCTAATATGGTAGTGAGATTACTGGTAATTTTGATTTTCCTTCTAAAAAATTTTTTAGAATGAACATATGCATTTATAATCAGAGAGACTCAGTTGAAAAACAAATTTCCTGTACATTAATTTAGGTATTTGCAAATGCCTAATACCTTTATTAAATGGTGGATAGAGCCTAGGTTTCTAGTGGCTGTGTTTTGGGGACCTCTGTCAACGTGGGATGTATATTTCACCTTCACAATATGTAGTCTTAGACTGCATAGTGATCCATGTTTCTTCTAGTCTGGATTTTTTTTTTTTTTCCTTTCCTGTCTCCATTATTAAAACTTACCTTGTTTTTCATCTTTTTTTGCTGAAATAGGACTCTGTCTCTTCATGTCCTACTTACGCATGTTGATAATTAATGTGTGTTTCACTGATGGTTGCCCATAGCATGATAATTTGAAAAGTCCTAATGTCCCTTATTAAATCCTGCTGTGTGACCTGAATTAAAGGGATAGAAAGGATTTTAGATGAATTAGGGATTATGCAGGAATGTCTTCTTTCTGTTAAATTTGTCTAGTTATAGTGGAACTTAACAAACAAAACTGAAGGAAACATATAGTGATAGTTTAAATGTGTAATCATCCCACATCAGTAAATTTTCCAAACCTGTGTTTGAAATTATTCAGTCTTTAAGCATTCAAACCTTAGTAGATTATGCATTTGAAAATATATTTGATAGCCGTACAAAGTACTTATACTAAATATTGATTTACTATTTTCTAGAGAAGGAATTAGAAACTTTAGAAATTAGAGAGAAATGTCAAAGTATGGACAATTGGTTGGACAGATAGGACCTTTTGGGTGTGTGAGTGTGTGTGTGTGTGTGTGAGTGATAGCCCTTTTAGGAGATTTCATAGTTCTGTTCTCATATTTAGCATGGGACTTTCAGAAATCTGAACTTTTCCAGTTGATCTAGAGTATGTCAGGCATTAAATGACTGTTTTCAGTGTCACTCCCTAATTAGACTCAGAAGAAAGAACTAGGACCTGGATACAAAACATGCTCGTCCATTCTTCAGGGCTCTTTCTAGGAAGTCTTGCTTCTTGGGAAAGCACATCATTTAGTGACAGGCAGATCCCAGCAGATGGACATGGGTAGTGTTGAGGAGTAATTTTAACTGTATTTTTTACCTGCGGGGCTTCTCTGATCCTCTAGAGTATTCGCCTTTCTTGTCAGAACATTCTTCCTGCAGGTCCATTTTCTCCTGTTGAATGAGGTTAAAGAAGAAGTCAAATTCTTCACTTTGGATCTGTCTTTATCTCCATCTTTTAACTAGTGTTTCATCAGACATTTGTTTAAATTCCAGTCCTAAGGATATTTGTCTCTGATTGAACATTAGCCTTGTTGCTTCTGTTCTGTTTTGGGAATGCATCAGATACTTAGAAAGGACACAGGTGTCCCTTTGAGGGAAAGACTGATGGTACTGTCTTTTTTTTTTTTTTTTTTTTTTTGCAGGCTGCTTATCTCACCCATTTTGTTTTATCTGTTTTAACTTTTAAGAGGAACTATCACCTGAAATTTGGACACTTTACTGAGAACTCTCAACATTCAGGGTAGCTTGCATTAGTAGGAGGAATTTGGACCTGAGATAGGTAAATTCATTCCTTTTTGATAATTTAACTTATTAAAGTCATTATAGTAGAAAGGTGTATTAAGTAAATACTATTTTAATTAGGCAATACAAAGTATACAACAAGGTATACAGTTCAGAAGTTATAAATGGGGGAGTGCCTGGGTAGCTGAGTTGGTTAAGCGTCTGACTCTTGATTTCGGCTTAGGTCATGATCTCAGGGTCATGAAATCAAGCCCTGCATTGGGCTCTGTGCTCACTTAGTGGGGAGTCTGCTTGAGATTCTTTCCCTCTGTACCCCCTGCCCCCCGCGTGTGTGCGCTCTCTCTCAAATAAATACATCTTAAAAAAAAAAGAGAAGATATAAAAGTGTAAAAAGTACATATTCTCACTTTTGCCATCAGACAGCCAGTTTCCTCTTTTTGGTTAACTACTGTTAAAACAGTTTCTTTTAGGGCTCTCCAGGAATATTCTATATATTCTATATAGGATATTCTGTAAAATATATATATATATACACACACACACACACATTTTAATACAAATTGTATCTGTACTTGCTGTTCTGAATATTTTTTCATTTAACACTAACTTGAATGTGGTTTTTAAAATATGAGTACATGTAGAGCTCCCTCTTTTTAAAATGATCACACAGTATTACATTGTATACATGTACCGTAATTTATTTAACCAGTGCAGTATTAAAAGTCATTTAGGTTGATTCTGTTTTTATATAGTGATCTATTTATGTACCATTACCTCAGTGTTTTAATTTTAGCTTTATAACATGTTTTCAGAACTTTTCAGGCTATTCTTGTTTATTTTCCCTCGTTATATTTAACTTTAGAGTCAATGTGTCAAGTTCTGAGAACCTATTGATAGTTTTATTAAGAATGTCTTTAGTTTAAGGACTAACATAGAGAAATATCTTTCAGATCTTGACTTTACCTGTCCAGAAATATGGTATGCCTTTCCTTTTAAATGTTCTTTTAAGTCCTTAGAAAGGACTTTAAAAAAATATCTTTACAGATCTTGCATATTTCCTTAAATTTTATTCCTTTTTATTTTATTTTAGAAATAATTTTCTTATTTTACTTTGGACAATCTCAAACTTTTAGAAAGGCTGCAATTATAGCACAAAGAACTTTTATTTCCTTGAAAAATTTGTCTTCGTATACCATTGCTCCTCAATACTTCAGTGTATATTTCCTAAAAAAGCGGTTTCCTATATAGCCACAATATTTCCATCAAAATCAAGAAGTTACCATTGATAATTACTTTCATCTAATCTTTAGACTTTTTTATATATCACCATTTGTAATAGTGATGTTCTTTGTAGCAAAAGAATCCAGTCCAGAATGATGGATTATATTTTCTTGTTTTCAGGTCTTTTAAACATCCCTTCATTCTCAAATAGTCCTTAGTGTTTCCTTGATTTATTTTCTTTCTTTCTTTCTTTCTTTCTTTCTTTCTTTCTTTCTTTCTTTCTTTCTTTCTTTTCTTTTCTTTTCTTTTCTTTTCTTTTCTTTTCTTTCTCTCTTTCTCTCTTTCTCTCTTTCTCTCTTTCTCTTTCTTTCTTTCCTTTCTTTCCTTTCTTTCCTCCCTCCCTCCCTCCCTCCCTCCCTTCCCTCCCCTTCTTTCTTTCTTTCTTTCTTTCTTTCTTTCTTTCTTTCTTCCTTCCTTCCTTCCTTCCTTTCCTTTCCTTTCCTTTCCTTTCCTTTCCTTTCCTTTCCTTTCCTTTCCTTTTCTTTTCTTTTCTTTTCTTTTCTTTTCTTTTCTTTTCTTTTCTTTTCTTTCAAGATTTTAGTTAGTTGTCGGAGGGAGAGAGAGAGAACACGCACAAGCAGGGCGAGTGGCCGGTGGAGGGAGAAGCAGGTTTCCCGCTGAGCAAGGAGCCTAATGTGGGACTTGATTCCAGGTCCCTGGGATCGTGACCTGAGCTGAAGGCAGATGCTTAACTGACTGAGCCACCCAGGCATCCGTCCTTGATTTTCATAATATTGACACCTTTGAGGATTACAGGCCAGTTATTTTATAGACTCTCCCTTAATTTTTGTTTTCTGATATCACAGAGATGGAACTGTATTTCTTTTATTACATCTTATCAGGTGGTACACAATTTCATTTTGTTCTGTTAATGTTAACTTTGCTTAAGATCTTCTATGCTAGACTCCTCAATGCTTCTCTAATTTTTTTGTTTTGTTTTGAAAAACTATATAAATACTTGTTTATTAAGCTTTCAATTTATTCATTTTTATCAATTAGGATTTATGGTTTCCTGTTCTATTCAATGAGTTCTAATCTGTTAATATTGTTATTTATATTGATGCTTAAATTGTCATAGATTTGGCCCATGGGAATCCTTTATGCTGGGTTCTGGGTTTTTGACATGTCCCATCATCCTTTGAGCATTCTCTCCCTTTTGGACACAGTGAAATATGCAAGCTCATCTTGAACTTTCCTACTCCAAATACTTAGAAGCCAAGATCTAGGTGGTTATTGATATTGGGGTGTTGCTTCTGTGCCCTCGCAGTGAACCGAGCTAGAGAATATGTGTTTGTTCAGATATACATGCACACACACAAAAATTATATAACAAATGTACTAATATTGGAGCATTCTTGGACTCTGGAATGACTTTTTAGTTATGGTTTATTATTTTAATGTGCTTTTGGATTTTGCTTCCTCTTTTTTTTTTTCTTTGTGGTGGGCAGCAAAGCAAATTGAGTGATAGTGAGCGATAGTACAAACCACCCAAAGAGGGAGGGGACCCAAGAGGGTTCCCTGCTTCCTCATTTTTTAAAAGAATTTTCATCAATACTCTTAAATAAAATTGTTCTGCAGTTTTCTTGGGCCATTTCTCAAGTTTTGTTACCTATTTAGGTGTGCTTCTTAAAGGATTTTAAAGCTTTTTTTTTTCCCCTTGTACTCAGGAATAGTTTAAGTAACATTGGATTATGTTTCTGAAAAATTGAGCATAATTCTATGAAACCATCTGGGCTTGGTACTGCAAGTTTTTTCTTGATTTAGTGGGCTTTTGGTTTGCTTTTTTGTGGTAGCTAAAGAGCCTAGCAAAGAGGTCAGTTATATTTGGGGTCTGGGTTTTGGGGATACTAAATATGCAGTTATTTCATTGCGCCTACTTGCTGTTTGACTTCAGGCACTGATTTCCATTTTTGAGCCTTAGTTTCATCATCTCTCAAATGGGAATAATTATAGCTGGCTAATAGCACAGAAAACTTTTAAGAATGAAAATGAAGTATTGTATGGTACAGCACAGTAAAGAACCAAACAAATGCAATTTTTTTTTAAAAGATTCGTTTTAATAAGATTTCAGTGTTCAAAGAGTTGTCAGTGAGGGTAGTCTTTAGTATAATACTGTTGAACGAGTTTGTGCAGATGGCCCATGTTATTCTGCAAAAGACCAAGCTGTCAACAACAAAGAGAAATTATAAATCAAACAAACAAAATGTGGTAGAGTTTATTTTCATGAACATTAATGTGGGTTTGGTCTTGTATTTATTAAAACCATAGTTTAAATCCAGGAGAAGCATTGGGTAACAGATTATGATTTTCCTTTGTGCTTGTATCATGATTATATTTGTGATTATTATAGTTTGGTTAAATATTTGACATTTTAAAGAAAGTTAAACTCATCTAAGGAGACGTTGAAAATACTTTCATGTGTTTAGATGCAGTTTGCATGGTAAAGAAACTCTGTATTGGTATTAAGATTAAAAGAATAAATGACTTACAAATATCTGCGCAAGGCACTATGCCAACACTGCATACAGGATGAGAATATAGGAAATCCTTTTCCTTCAAGCTTGGGTTTTTTGGACAGGTAGTTACCAAAAAATGTGCAAATTGTCATGGTTCTTTAAAATAGTGTGCCTTGCATTCATTAATAATGGAATAAGCAAGGACCATCAGATTATTGTATAGTCTGATACTTTCCAATCCTTTTTTCTCCCCCCTCAGTATAGCTGGTACTGTGTATGGCTTATGTGATTGTGAATCTTTAAAAAGAATTTTAAAGTTTGCATACAAAATTAAATTTAAATATGTTTTCAAAATACTTCAAATTTTAGACTTTTTATGTTTGAAACTGATAATAAATGATTTACCTGGCTTCTCATGAGTTCTTCTGATAAATAGTTCAGGTAATCTCAGTTGTAAATGTGACGTGGGCTTCACTGTAGAGCTGGTGGTAGTGACAAGGGTTCCACCGCAGGCACTGATCTGCTCCAGGGATAGCTGCAGGTGGTGCAGTCCGGAAGTCAGGCGAGGGGTTGGCCAGCAAGTCTGTGGCAGGGTGCAGGGAGTGCGCAGTGGGTGACACTGGCCTATGGTTGTCACGATGCTGCAACAGGTGGCTGGAGTCTGGGTTTCGGAACCTGGGAGACCCAGGTATGTCTTGCCTGTGCCAGGGAGCATTTGTTTCCTCCTTCCCAGGTCTTCTGAAGGAGGAGACAATCCAAACTTGGCAAACTTATTAGTTGGAACTCACAATTATGTGCAATGCAAGTTTTGGAAACTTGAAATTGCTTTCTTTTCTTTGGCTGTTTTGTGTGTCCTTATCAATCCCCCTGCATAATAATAGGGATTTAGAAAGCAAATGAGGTTTCTAAATTTGGAGTCATAGGAGAATAATCCTTTTTTTCTATTCATGCAGAAATATTAGTTGGCATTGATTGCATATTTTTTTGCTCCTGTCTGAACCCATATTTTAGTGTAGTTTTGTGATTTTCCTAAAGTTGGCATTAACAGAGAATGAAGTTTTTTTTAACTCAAATTTTAGAAAATTTCAGAGTTTCTCTTCTTAGCCCTTTTCATAAAGGCCCTGACTCTCAATCAGATACAAGTTCGCATGTTTTAAAAATGATTTTTACATATTTCCTAACTTAAAAAAAAAAGATTTTATTTATTTATTTGTGAGGGAGGGAGGGGGAGAGAGAGAGAGAGAGAGAGTGCTCAAGAAAACAGCCCGAGAGATGGGGGAAGGAGAAGCAGACTCCTTGCTGAGCAGGGAGCCCAGTGCAATGCAGAGCGGGATCCCAGGATGCTGGAATCATGACTGAGCGGAAGGCAGAGGCTTAGCTGACTGAGCCACCCAGGTGCCTCTTTTCATAAGTTTTAAAGCATTTTTTTTGTTCATTGCTTAGATGTTTTATTGATATGCAGGTTAGAGATTGTGTTTGGGTTTAAATTTAAAATAGTAGATTTAGAAAGAGAGGTCTAGGAGTAAAGAAAATGTTGGTCATTTTTAATTAGTATTTTCTATTCTTAAAAATAAACTTAGGGGCACCTGGGGGGCTCAGTCGTTAAGCATCTGCCTTAGGCTCAGGGCGTGATCCTGGCATTCTGGGATCGAGCCCCACATCAGGCTCCTACGCTGGGAGTCTGCTTCTTCCTCTCCCACTCCCCCTGCTTGTGTTCCCTCTCTCATTGGCTGTCTCTCTCTCTGTCAAATAAATAAATAAAATCTTAAAAAAAAATAAACTTAATGCCAAGATAATGCTTTCTCTGCCTTGTGATCATTGTCTATCAGGTAATTTTTGATTCCATGTAGTATCCATATTACTTTAGAAATTTTTACTTCAAAAGGACTTAGCACTGTGTCTGTGTTTACACTTACTGAGTTTTTTTTTCTTTTCTTTGACTGTATTCTCTGTACCTTTGACAAATTGAATAGTAAGATCTGATTTGACATTTTCCTGCGTTGCAATGTGAGAAATTGCTTTTATGAAACACTACAAACTACTTTCTAAATAAAAATATTTATTACTTAGAATTACTGCTGTTTTAAACTTTCTTTTCTTCTGCTATTAATGATGCATTTATGCCAAAATTTCCTCCCAGGTCAGAGGGTATTGGTAGGATGCATAGTTCATATAGCTGGAAAAGATTTTTATCCTAGTGTATGAAGGACTTTTTACACAAATTACCTTTTAATGCTAAAATCATTGTTAATGTTATAATTGATGATTATTTAAGTCAGTTGTTTTACCAAAGAATCCACACTTGATTGTTCATTTAATCTGTAAATTTAAAGAAATTTTAGTTGTGTTATTGGTTGTATAACAGAGTAAGACTAAGAGGAGGAGACCCAGGCAATTTATTGCCATTTTAAGTACTAGAATACAAATACATAACCCAATCACAGACTTTAAGTTAAAATAATAAATAAATTCACAATATAAAAATAATTCACAAAATATAGTTAGAACAGCTTAAAGCCCTGTGTTGAGTCTTCATTGGCTATGCAGGTCCTATTTGGTACCTTTATTGTACAAAAATCCATATTTTTTTGCCAAAATTAAAAGCTGGAAGTGATTGTTTGGTATTACAGAAAGATTGTTTGTATTAAAGAATGGTTTTAGCATAGAAGTTAAGATTTTTTGGTTTAATTCAAAGTATATTTCAATTTCCTAGGTATTTTCGGAAATATATCACTTATATTGGTTGTTTCATCAATTTAATGCTTGAGGTATGCAAAAGACATACTAGTACAGTCCTATGAATTCACCCAGATATAATTATGTGATTTTCTTGTATCCCATCTGCTTTCCTTTAGGAATATTGTCCTGATTTTTGTGTTCACTATTCCCTTGCTTTATCTTTTTTTTTTTTTTTTTTTTTTTTTTTTTTTTAAGATTTAAAAGAATCCTGCATGGGGGGGCGGGGAGGAGAGGCAAAGGGAGAGGAAGAGGATCCCAAGCAGACTCCCTGCTGAGCGGGGAGCCTGATGCAGGGCTCAATCTCACATAAAAATATTTTATTATTTTTTAAAACCCTTCACCCAGTGTGGGGCTCAGACTCACAACCTGGAGATTAAGAGTCATATGCTTTACCCACTGAACCAGCCAGGCACCCCACTATTCTCTTGTTTAAAAAGATGGATTTATTTTATATGCATTTATCATTTAAGAGGAGATTACATTTTATTTTTTAGATTTGTAAAAATAGACATATGCTTTGAAGAGTACACGACTTAACTTTCTGAGGTTCATATGTTTATTGTTGGGAGTAGCTTTGGTTTGTTCATTTGTTTCATTTTCACTGCTGTGAATTAGTTGAATATACTCTTATTTATTGATTCTCTTGTAAATGGACATTTTAGTTGCTTTCAATTTTTAGCTGTTACAAAAATGCTACTGGGAACATTATCATACCATGTCTATTATTGAACATATGCTCTAGTTTCTTTAGGCCTCATAGCAGGGTTTTTGAACCTCAGCACACTTGACAGTTAGGGCTAAATAATTCTTTGTCGTGGGGGCCTTCTTATGCATTGTATGTTAAGCAGTGTCCCTGGTCTATACCCACTAGATGCCACTAGCACTCCTCCAGTTGTGACAAATAAAAATAACTGCTGACATTGCTAGTTTCCCCCAGGGGACAAAAATCACCTCTGGTTTGGAACCATTGTTGCCTTTGATGAACAATTTAAAATTCTTTTAAAAGTTTCATACATATGGGGATTTTAAATTTATCTTTTAATTTATAATTTAAAATTTCCCTCTGTTTTGGTAAGTATATATCCTACATAAAAGCTCTTACTATTGGGTCCCTTGGAATTTTTTTTTTTTTTTCTTTTAAGTAGGCTCCATACCCAGCGCGGAGCCCAATGTGGGGCTTAAAGTCACCTTGAGATCAAGACCTGATCTGAGATCAAGAGTTGGATGCTTAACCCACTAAGCCACCCGGGGGCCCCTTGGGAAAATTTGGAAGTATAAAGGAGTCCTGAGACTAAAAAGTTTGAGAAAACTGTTCTAGGCTTCCAATTCCTTACTTACAGAATAGAGTTAATAATACCTTGTTAGGCCTCTTGGAAGGACTTAATGAGTTATCGTTTATATTAGGATTGTTACTGTGTGCTACCCATCCCCTGTAGAAGGCTAGTTCACCTTTTTTTGACCCAAATGCCATTTCGAGGCCCATCTCACACTCACCCCTTCACTTTGCCCTTTCCCACAGTGCCCATATTTAGTCTTGTCTTTTCCCTAGGAACTCCTAGAGCATTTATGTTTGTACCTAGAATTTGACTCTGAAGTGCATACTGCCTTGTATTGCCAGCTTTGCTAGGATTCCTTAGCCTTCTGGATTTTCACAAAGGGTAAGGAATTTCTGGTCAGTTGCCCAATCTTTATTACTGTTGTCATTTTCCTTCTGATTTTGGTCAAGCTAGGCAGTTATCCTGGGAGGAGTTCTTTTTACTTTTGGATTCAGTACCCAGAGTTAGATGGAAACATATTTCAAGCACCCAAGCCTCCCTTTCTCCCTTCCTGTTTAATCACTGTAGTAAAATCTCAGTTATACCTATAATTATCTTTTTAAAACTATATGACCTTGAGTAAGTTTGTTATCTTTTCTTTTTAATTTATTTTAGAGAGAGAGAAAGAGAGCACATGAGAGTGTGTGCAAGTGCTCACACATGAGCAGGGGGAGGGGCAGAGGGAGAGGGAGAGAGAGAAGCAGTCTCCTAGCTGAGTGTGGAGCCCCCCTGAAGTGGGGCTCCATCTCATGAACCTGAGATCATGACCTGAGCTAAAATCAAGAGTCAGACGCTTAACTGACTGAGCCACCCATCTTTTTGATGGATGTATTAAGTGCTAACTGTTGGCTGCCACTGCCATTAAGTAATGCAGAGGTTCTTCCTTTTTCTTTCTCTTGGACACCTCTTTAGGGATTCATGGGTGGAGTTAGGATGACTTTGTGGTCTCTTCTGTTATCTTTTCTGTCGCTGATGTAGCTCTTTCAGTAGTCAATGCCTGTGTTTTGCATTTTTGAGATGGCTCTCTTATTTTATCCTAAGATAAGAAAGTTGTTTTTTCTTCCTTCTTAATGCCTCCAGGTCCTTGAAGTTAAGTAATTTTATCAGGCAAACTCTTTGATTAATCTTCGTATTTAGCTATAGAAACAGAACTGTCTCTTGAAGGAATGAATGACTTAGGAGGGATAGGTAGTAAGATCTGAAACTCTCCATGCTTTGGAGGAAAATGATGGGGCTAGTTATCTTACATGTTGAGCTTTGAAGTTACAGTGATTTGTAATTGGAAGCCATTTTTACTGAGAGATTGGTTCAGTGAGAATGTTACATTTGGAAGATTTATCTATTTAAGTAGAAGTTGGGGGTATTGTAGAGTTAAAAGCTTAGAAATCAGAAAGGTATTGATTAAATAAGGACTTGAACTTAAGTTACTTGATTTTTGTTAATGTAAATAATTAGTGCCTTCCATCCCTCTACACTTTGTTCCTTTCTCTCTCTCATATAACACTGGGGTCATAAAGGACTTAGAGATCATGTAGTTTACTGGTTCCCAGACTTCTGGATTTGAAAAAATAAGTTGGACTGACATAGGCCTTTCCTTTTTTTAGTCAACTTTTAATTTTCTAAAATAAAAAGTATCAAAGAAAACTTACTGTCTACTGTTATTTTCTAAAAAACGTCAACAAAGTAGAAAGGATACTCTAGAAATAAAAGCTGGAACTTTATGAAAAATCAGAGCACTTTCATTCCTGTTTTTGAAGGACTGGTGGAATCACTGTTCACCAGTGTTTAGGAACACTGAATTGTTCAATTTCCTAAGTTTGGAGGTTACTAAGATTTAACATTAACAGTGGTGTAGTGGTTAGGTGAGGTCACACCTCTAGGTATTGATGGAGGCGCAGTTCAGCTGACTTCTGTGGCTGTGATCTAATCCATTGGTTCTTAACTATTTTTTTGGGTCATGTGTGACATATTTTTGAGAGTGATAGGAGCTGTAGATCCTTACGTTGGGGAAAAAAAAAACAATGGACAAGAATAACATGAAGACTGCAAAGAGTAATGAATTATAGATGAGACCATGAAAAACAGGCAAATGCATTTGAATGGACAGTTTTCCAGAAAAGTATAAATTTTAAAACAGATTATAGAAGCAGTAGCAATATTGTGACAGATGATAATAACACTTACTGTGGTAAGCATTTCATAATGTATATATTATTGTTCAATTAATATTTTGTACACCTGAGACAGGTATAATATTGGATGTCGGCTCTACTTCAATAAAAAAACACACATTAAAAGACACACAAAAAGAAATAGTAGAAATATACCATTTAAGAGAATTGATTCTGTGGTTATAGGTCTTAACCATCAAAAAAAAAAAAAAAAAAAAAAAAAAACCAGGTTCAGAGGATTTTGTAGGCTAGTTCTACAAAGTATTCAAATAATAGTTAACTCTAACCCTTACAGAGTTTCTCTCTTTCAGGAACACTGCCTGGCTCATTTTTTATCAGGCTGGTAAGTCTTAATACTAGCATCAGACAAGAATGGTGTAAATAAGGACTAGGGAAAATTACAAGCTAACCTCACTTGTGAAGATAGGATATGAAACCTTAAATATAATATTAGCACAGATAATTTCAGTGTGCAGTTCTGATAATACAGGATCAGGTTGGGTGCATTTTAGTAATACAGGTTAGTTCAACATTAGAATTCTATTGAATTGCGATAATAGATAAAAGGAGAAAACGCATTGTAACAGATACAGAAAAAGTATTTGCTAAAATTTAACATATATTTGTAATTTAAAAGCAAAACAACAACAACAACAACAAAAAGCCTCCTAGAGAAAGGAATAGAGTAGAACTTTTCTAACCTGTTAAAGGGTACCTATACACAGTAAATACTCTGAAGATAAGGGCTAGAAGCATTCCCTGTATATTAAGACATTCCACTGTCACTAGTTCTCTGTAGTACTAGGATGTTTGAGACCGGTCAGTAAGATGAGAAAGAGAAATTAGAAGAATAGGGGAGCCTGGGTGGCTCGGTCGTTAAGTGTCTGCCTTCAGCCCAGGTCGTGGGGTCCCAGGGTCCTGGGATCGAGCCCCGCATCGGGCTCCCTGCTCCACTGGGAGCCTGCTTCTTCCTCTCCCACTCCCCCTGCTTGTGTTCCCTCTCTTGCTGGTGGTCTCTCTCTGTGTCAAATAAATAAATAAAATGTTAAAAAAAAAAGAATAAAATTTGTAAAGGAAACAAGAAAGTACTATTCTCAGATAATTTTCACATGATAGTCTAGATGGAATCATTAATCTACAGACAAATGATTGGAAATGAGATTATAAGTAGGTAGCTGGATATGAGATTAATTTAAAAATTAATGATATATGCCAGCAACAAAAGGAAGAACTCTTCGCTTAAAAAATATTATACCAAAATGGAAAATGTTCTACTTAAAACAAATGCATGTTCTATTTAATGTTCTATTTAAAACAAATACATGTTCTATTTAAATGTTAAAACAAAATGACTGAATTCTTAAAAAATTAAAGACAAAAGCTCTGAAAATATCCCGCAGGAAAGAATACTAAAGAGACATGACAGCTACATGTATTTTCTTTTTTTTTCTTCCATGCATTTTTCTAATTCTAGACTGAATTCCCTACTAGAGGGAAAAGAAGGGTATCACATATATTATTCATCCCTTGACAAAATTGGAACACAGTATCTTTTAAACTTACTGGAGTCGAAAACTTCACTGTCTTGATGCAAGAGAAGACCCCTATTAGGAAATGTACACTAAAGTTTTTAGGGGTAAGGGGCCGTAATATATGCAACTTACTCCCAAATGGTTCAGAAAAACAAATTGTGGGTGATATACATATGGAGAGAGAGAGAACGTAAATTGATAAGGCAGCAAATAGGGTAAAAGACTAATAGATGAATCTGGGTAAAGTGTGTATGGGCTTTTTCTTTTTTTCTATTCCAATAATTTTTCTGTAAGTTTGAAGTTCTTTCTTTCTTTCTTTCTTTCTTTCTTTCTTTCTTTCTTTCTTTCTTTCTTCTCTCTCTTTCTTTCTCTCTTTCTCTCTCCCTTCCTTCCTTCCTTCCTTCCTTCCTTCCTTCCTTCCTTCCTTCCTT